>NW_027141097.1:0-276031 GCF_036365525.1 Heterodontus francisci
TTCAAACTCTCCCAGTCTCTCACACTCTCCCAGTCTCTCACACTCTCCCAGTCTCTCACACTCTCCCAGTCTCTCACACTCTCCCAGTCTCTCGCCCAGTCTCTTTCTCTCTCTCTCTCCCCCAGTCTCTTTCTCTCTCTCTCTCCCCCAGTCTCTCTCTCTCTCTCTCCCCCAGTCTCTCTTTCTCTCTCTGCCCCCAGCCTCTCTTTCTCTATCTCTGCCCGAACTCTCTCTTTCTCTCTCTCTGGCCCACGTCTCTCTCTCTCTTTGCCGCAAGTGTCTCTCTCTCTGCCCCAAGTCTCTCGCTCTCCCAGTCTCTTTCTCTCTCTCTCTCTCTCCCAGTCTCTTTCTCTCTCTCTCTCCCCCAGTCTCTCTCGCTCTCTCTCTCCCCCAGTCTCTCTCGCTCTCTCCCAGTCTCTTTCTCCCTCTCTCTCTCCCCCAGTCTCTCTCTCTCCCCCAGTCTCTCTCTCTCCCCCAGTCTCTCTCACTCAGTTTGCCCGAAGTCTCTTTCTCTCTCTCTGCCCAGTCTCTCTCTCTCTGCCCCAAGTCTCTCTCTCTCTCTCTCTCTCCCAGTCTCTCTCTCTCTCTCTCTCCCAGTCTCTCACACGCTCCCAGTCTCTCCCAGTCTCTCTCTCTCGCCCAGTCTCTCCCAGTCTCTCTCTCTCGCCCAGTCTCTTTCTCTCTCTCTCTCCCCCAGTCTCTTTCTCCCTCTCTCTCCCCCAGTCTCTCTCTCTCTCCCAGTCTCTTTGTCTCTCGCTCTCTCCCAGTCTCTTTCTCCCTCTCTCTCTCCTCAAGTCTCTCACTCTCCCCCAGTCTCTCACTCTCCCCCAGTCTCTCACTCTCCCCCAGTCTCTCACTCTCCCCCAGTCTCTCTCACTCTCCCCCAGTCTCTCTCACTCTCCCCCAGTCTCTCTCACTCTCCCCCAGTCTCTCTCACTCTCCCCCAGTCTCTCTCACTCAGTTTGCCCGAAGTCTCTTTCTCTCTCTCTGCCCCAAGTCTCTCTCTCTCTGCCCCAAGTCTCTCTCTCTCTGCCCCAAGTCTCTCTCTCTCTGCCCCAAGTCTCTCTCTCTCTCCCTCTGCCCCAAGTCTCTTTCTCTCTCTCTGCGCCAGTCTCTCTCTCTGCCCCAGTCTCTCTCTCTGCCCCAGTCTCTCTCTCTGCCCCAGTCTCTCTCTCTGCCCCCATTCTCTCTCTCTCTCTCTGCCCCCATTCTCTCTCTCTCTCTCTGCCCCCATTCTCTCTCTCTCTCTCTGCCCCCATTCTCTCTCTCTCTCTCTGCCCCCATTCTCTCTCTCTCTCTCTGCCCCATTCTCTCTCTCTCTCTCTGCCCCCATTCTCTCTCTCTCTCTGCCCCAGTCTCTATCTCTCTCTGCCCCCAGTCTCTATCTCTCTCTCCCCCAGTCTCTATCTCTCTCTCCCCCAGTCTCTATCTCTCTCTCCCCCAGTCTCTATCTCTCTCCCCCCCAGTCTCTATCTCTCTCCCCCCCAGTCTCTATCTCTCTCCCCCCCAGTCTCTATCTCTCTCCCCCCCAGTCTCTATCTCTCTCCCCCCCAGTCTCTATCTCTCTCCCCCCCAGTCTCTATCTCTCTCTCCCCCAGTCTCTATCTCTCTCTCTTCACCAGTCTCTAGCTCTCTCTCCCCCAGTCTCTTTCGCTCTCTCTGCCCCAAGTCTCTTTATCTCTCTCTCTCCCAATCTCTTTCTCTCTCACTCTCTCCCAGTCTCTCTCTCTCTCCCAGTCTCTTTCTCTCACCCCCAGTCTCTCTCTCTCCCCCCCATCCTCTCTCTCTCTCTCCCCCAGTGTCTCTCTCGCTCTCTCTCCCCCAGTGTCTCTCTCTCTCTCCCCCAGTGTCTCTCTCTCCCTCTCCCAGTGTCTTTCTCTCTCCCCCCAGTCTCTCTCTCTCTTTCCCCAGTCTCTCTCTCTCTCTCCCCCAGTCTCTCTCTCTCTCTCCCCCAGTCTCTCTCTCTCTCTCCCCCAGTCTGTCTCCCTCTCTCCCCGAGTCTGTCTCCCTCTCTCCCCCAGTCTGTCTCTCTCTCCCAGTCTCTTTCTCTCTCCCAGTCTCTTTCTCTCTCCCAGTCTCTTTCTCTCTCCCAGTCTCTTTCTCTCTCCCCCCGCAGGCTCTCACTCTCTCCCAGTCTCTTTCTCTCTCCCAGTCTCTTTCTCTCTCCCCCCGCAGGCTCTCACTCTCTCCCAGTCTCTTTCTCTCCCCCAGTCTCTTTCTATCTCTCTGCCCCAAGTCTCTCTCTCTCTGCCCCAAGTCTCTCTCTCTCTCTCTGCCCCAAGTCTCTCTCTCTCACTGCCCCAAGTCTCTCTCTTTCCCCCAGTCTCTCTCTTCCCCCAGTCTCTTTCTCTCTCTCTGCCCCAAGTCTCTCTCTCTCTCTTTGCCCCAATCTCTCTCTCTCTGCCCCAGTCTCTCACACTCTCCCAGTCTCTCACACTCTCCCAGTCTCTCACACTCTCCCAGTCTCTCGCCCAGTCTCTTTCTCTCTCTCTCTCCCCCAGTCTCTTTCTCTCTCTCTCTCCCCCAGTCTCTCTCTCTCTGCCCCCAATCTCTCTTTCTCTATCTCTGCCCCAAGTCTCTCTTTCTCTCTCTCTGGCCCACGTCTCTCACACTCTCCCAGTCTCTCACACTCTCCCCCTGCCCCAAGTCTCTCTCTCTCTCTCTGCCCCAAGTCTCTCTCTCTCTCTCTCTGCCCCAAGTCTCTTTCTCTCCCTCTGCCCCAAGTCTCTCTCTCTCTGTGCCAGTCTCTCTCTCTCTCCTCCAGTCTCTCTCTCTCTCCCCAAGTCTCTCTCTCTCTCTGCCCCAAGTCTCTCTCTCTCTCTCTGCCCCAAGTCTCTCTCTCTCTCTGCCCCAAGTCTCTCTCTCTCTCTCTGCCCCAAGTCTCTCTCTTTCCCCCAGTCTCTCTCTTTCCCCCAGTCTCTCTCTTTCCCCCAGTCTCTCTCTTTCCCCCAGTCTCTCTCTCTCTCTCTCTGCCCCAGTCTCTCTCTCTCTCTCTGCCCCAAGTCTCTCACTCTCTCTCTCTGCCCCAAGTCTCTTTCTCTCCCTCTGCCCCAAGTCTCTTTCTCTCCCTCTGCGCCAGTCTCTCTCTCTCTGCCCCAAGTCTCTCTCTCTCTGCCCCAAGTCTCTCTCTCTCTGCCCCAAGTCTCTCTCTCTCTGCCCCAAGTCTCTCTCTCTCTCTGCCCCAAGTCTCTCTCTCTCTCTGCCCCAAGTCTCTCTCTCTCTCTGCCCCAAGTCTCTCTCTCTCTCTGCCCCAAGTCTCTCTCTCTCTGCCCCAAGTCTCTCTCTCTCTGCTCCAAGTCTCTCTCTCTCTGCTCCAAGTCTCTCTCTCTCTCTCTCTCTCTGCCCCAGTCTCTCTCTCTCTCTCTCTGCCCCAAGTCTCTTTCTCTCCCTCTGCCCCAAGTCTCTCTCTCTCTGTGCCAGTCTCCCTCTCTCTCCCCCAGTCTCTCTCTCTCTGCCCCAAGTCTCTCTCTCTCTCTGCCCCAAGTCTCTCTCTCTCTCTGCCCCAAGTCTCTCTCTCTCTCTGCCCCAATTCTCTCTCTCCCCCAGTCTCTCTCTCTCTGCCCCCAATCTCTTTCTCTTCCTCTGCCACATGTCTATCTCTCTCTTTCCCAGTCTCTTTCTCTCTCTCTGTCCCAGTCTCTTTCTCTCTCTCTCTCCCAGTCTCTTTCTCTCTCTCTCTCCCAGTCTCTTTCTCTCTCTCTCTCCCAGTCTCTTTCTCTCTCTCTCTCCCAGTCTCTTTCTCTCTCTCCCAGTCTCTTTCTCTCTCCCACCAGTCTCTCTCTCTCTCCCAGTCTCTTTCTCTCTCTTTCTCAGTCTCTTTCTCTCTCTTTCCCAGTCTCTTTCTCTCTCTTTCCCAGTCTCTTTCTCTCTCTTTCCCAGTCTCTCTCTCTCTCTCTCTCCCAGTCTCCCAGTCTCTCTCACTCTCTGCCAGTCTCTCTCACTCTCTGCCAGTCTCTCTCACTCTCTGCCAGTCTCTCTCTCTGTCTCTCTCCTAGTCTCTCTCTCTCCCCCAGTCTCTCTCTCTCTCTCTCTCTCTCTCCCAGTCTCTCTCTCTCTCTTTCCCAGTCTCTCTCTCTCTCTTTCCCAGTCTCTCTCTCTCTCTTTCCCAGTCTCTCTCTCTCTCTTTCCCGTCTCTCTCTCTCTCTCTTTCCCGTCTCTCTCTCTCTCTCTTTCCCGTCTCTCTCTCTCTCTCTTTCCCGTCTCTCTCTCTCTCTCCCAGTCTCTCTCCCTCTCTCTTTCTCCCCCAGTCTCTCTCTCTCCCCCAGTCTTTCACTCTCTCTCGCTCCCAGTCTCTTTCTCTCTCTCTCTCCCCCAGTCTCTTTCTCTCTCTCTCTCCCCCAGTCTCTCTCTATCTCTCCTCAAGTCTCTCTCTCTCCCCCAGTCTCTCTCTCTCTCTCCCCGAGTCTCTCTTTCTCTCTCTCCCCCAGTCTCTCTCTCTGTCTCCCCCCCCAATCTATCTCTCTCTCTCTCCCCCAGTCTCTCCCTCACTCTCTCTCTCTCTCTCTCTGCCAGTCTCTCTCTCTCTCTGCCAGTCTCTCTCTCTCTCTGCCAGTCTCTTTCTCTCTCTCTGCCAGTCTCTTTCGCTCTCTCTTCCCCAGTCCCTCTCTCGCTCCCCCAGTCTCTTTCTCTCTCTCCCAGTCTCTCTCTCTCTCTCCCAGTCTCTCTCTCTCTCTCTCCCAGTCTCTCCCAGTCTCTTTCTCTCTCTCTCCCCCAGTCACTCTCTCTCTCTCTCCCCGCAGTCTCTCTCTCTCTCTCTCCCCGCAGTCTCTCTCTCTCTCTGCCCGCAGTCTCTCTCTCTCTCTCACTCTCTCCGTGTCTCTCTCTCTCTCTCCCCCAGTCTCTCTCTCTCTCTCTCTCTCCCAGTCTCTCTCTCTCCCCACCACTCTCTTTCTCTCTCTTTCCCAGTCTCTCTCTCTCTCTTTCCCAGTCTCTCTCTCTCTCTCCCCCAGTCTCTCTCTCTCTCTCCCCAGTCTCTCTCTATCTCTCCCCCAGTCTCTCTCTCTCTCTCTCCCCCAGTCTCTCTCTCTCTCTCTCCCCCAGTCTCTCTCTCTCTCTCTCCCCCAGTCTCTCTCTCTCTCTCTCTCTCTCTCTCCCAGTCTCTCTCTCTCTCTCTCCCAGTCACTCTCTCTCTCCCAGTCACTCTCTCTCTCTTTCCTGTCTTTCTCTCTCTCTCTCCCCCAGTCTCTCTCTCTCTCTCTCCCAGTCTCTCTCCCTCTCTCTTTCTCCCCCAGTCTCTCTCTCGATCTCTTTCTCCGCCAGTCTCTCTCTCTCTCTCCCAGTCTTTCACTCTCTCTCCCAGTCTTTCACTCTCTCTCTCTGCCAGTCTCTCTCTCTCTCTGCCAGTCTCTCTCTCTCTCTGCCAGTCTCTTTCTCTCTCTCTGCCAGTCTCTTTCGCTCTCTCTTCCCCAGTCCCTCTCTCGCTCCCCCAGTCTCTTTCTCTCTCTCCCAGTCTCTCTCTCTCTCTCCCAGTCTCTCTCTCTCTCTCCCAGTCTCTCTCTCTCTCTCCCAGTCTCTCCCAGTCTCTTTCTCTCTCTCTCCCCCAGTCACTCTCTCTCTCTCTCCCCGCAGTCTCTCTCTCTCTCTCTCCCCGCAGTCTCTCTCTCTCTCTGCCCGCAGTCTCTCTCTCTCTCTCACTCTCTCCGTGTCTCTCTCTCTCTCTCCCCCAGTCTCTCTCTCTCTCTCTCTCTCCCAGTCTCTCTCTCTCCCCCACTCTCTTTCTCTCTCTTTCCCAGTCTCTCTCTCTCTCTTTCCCAGTCTCTCTCTCTCTCTCCCCCAGTCTCTCTCTCTCTCTCCCCCAGTCTCTCTCTATCTCTCCCCCAGTCTCTCTCTCTCTCTCTCCCCCAGTCTCTCTCTCTCTCTCTCCCCCAGTCTCTCTCTCTCTCTCTCCCCCAGTCTCTCTCTCTCTCTCTCTCTCTCTCTCTCCCAGTCTCTCTCTCTCTCTCTCCCAGTCACTCTCTCTCTCCCAGTCACTCTCTCTCTCTTTCCTGTCTTTCTCTCTCTCTCTCCCCCAGTCTCTCTCTCTCTCTCTCCCAGTCTCTCTCCCTCTCTCTTTCTCCCCCAGTCTCTCTCTCGATCTCTTTCTCCGCCAGTCTCTCTCTCTCTCTCCCAGTCTTTCACTCTCTCTCCCAGTCTTTCACTCTCTCTCTCTCCCAGTCTCTCTCGCTCCCAGTCTCTTTCTCTCTCTCTCTACCCCAGTCTCTCTCTCTCAGGGTGATATCTGTACACTGACTGGTGTTTCTCTGTCCCGTCTCTCTCAGGGTGATATCTGTACACTGACTGGTGTCGCTCAGTCCCTCTCTCTCAGGGTGATATCTGTGCACTGACTGGTGTCTCTCAGTTCTCTCTCTCAGGGTGATATCTGTACAGTGACTGGTGTCTCTCAGACCCCTCTCTCTCAGGGTGATAATTGTACACTGATTGGTGGCTCAGTCCCTCTCTCTCAGTGTGATATCTGTACACTGACTAGTGTCTCTCAGTCCCTCTCTCTCAGGGTGATATCTGTGCACTGACTTCTGTCCCTCAGTCCCTCTATCTCGGGGTGATATCTGTAGACTGACTGGTGTCTCTCCGTCCCCCCTCTCTCAGTGTGATATCTGTACACAGACTAGTGTATCACAATCCCATCTCTCTCAGGGTGATATCTGTACACTGAATGGTGTCTCTCAGTCCCTCTCTCTCAGGGTGATATCCGTACACTGACCGGTGCCTCTCAGTCCCCTCGCTCTCAGGGTGATATCTGCACACTGAATGGTGTCTCTCAGTTCCCTCTCTCTCTCAGACTGATATCTGTACACTGGCTGGTGTATCTCTGTCCCCACTCTCTCTCAGGGTGATATCTTTACACTGGAGTCTCTCACTCCCTCTCTCTCAGGGTGATATCTGTACACTGACAGGTGTCTCTCAGTCCCTCTCTCTCTGGGACATATCTGTACACTGACTGGTGTCTCTCAGTCCTCTCTCTCTCCGGGTGATATCTGTACACTGGTGTCTCTTGGTCCCTCTCTCTCAGGGTGAGATGTGTACACTGACTGGTGTCTCTCAGTCCCCTATCTCTCAGGGAGATATCTGTACACTGACTGGTGTATCTCAGTCCCCTCTCTCGCAGGGTGATATCTGTCCACTGACTGGTGTCTCTCAGTCCCTCTCTCTCAGGGAGATATCTGGACACTGACTGGTGTCTCTCAGTCCCCTCTCTCTCCGGGTGATATCTGTCCACTGACTGGTGTCTCTCAGTCCCTCTCTCTCCTGGAGATATCTGTACACTGACAGGTGTCTCTCAGTCCCCTCTCTCTCAGGGAGTTATCTGTACACTGTCTGGTGTCACTGAGCCCCTCTCTCTCAGGGTGATATCTGTACACTGACTGGTGTCTCTCAGTCCTTCTCTCTCTCATTGTGATATCTGGACACTGACTGGTATCTCTCAGTCCCCTCTCTCTCAGGGTGATATCTGTACAGTGGTGTCTCTCAGTCCCTCTCTCTCAGGGTGATATCTGGACACTGAATGGTGTATCTCTGTCCCCTCTCTCTCTCAGGGTGATATCTGTACACTGACTGGTGTCTCTCAGTCCCCACTCTCTCAGGGGCTATCTGGACACTGACCGGTGCCTCTCAGTCCCTCTCTCTCAGGGTGATATCTGTGCACTGAATGGTGTCTCTCAGTCCCCTCTCTCTCTCAGAGTGATATCTGTACACTGACTGGTGTATCTCAGACCCCTCTCTCTCAGGGTGATATCTGTACAGTGACTGGTGTCTCTCAGTTCTCTCTCTCAGGGTGATATCTGTACAGTGACTGGTGTCTCTCAGACCCCTCTCTCTCAGGGAGATATCTGTACAGTGACTGGTGTCTCTCAGTCCCCTCTCTCAGGCTGATGTCTGTACACTGACCGGCGCCTCTCAGTCCCCTCTCTCTCAGGGTGATATTTGTACACTGATAGGTGGCTCTCAGTCCCTCTCTCTCAGTGTGATATCTGTATACTGACTAGTGTCTCTCAGTCCCTCACTCTCAGGGTGATATCTGTGCACTGACGTCTGTCCCTCAGTCCCTCTATCTCGGGGTGATATCTGTAGACTGACTGGTGTCTCTCCTTGCCCTCGCTCTCACGGTGATATCTGTACTGTGGTGTCTCTCAGTCCCTCTCACTCAGGGTGATATCTGTACACTGACCGGTGCCTCTCAGTCCCCTCGCTCTCAGGGTGATATCTGTACACTGTATGGTGTCTCTCAGTCCCCTCTCTCTCTCAGGGTGATATCTGTACACTGACTGTTGTCTCTCAGTCCCCCCTCTCTCAGGGGGTTATCTGTACACTGACAGGTGTCTCTCTGTCCCCTCTCTCTCAGGGTGATATCTGTTAACTGACTGGTGTCTCTCAGTCCCTCTCTCTCTGGGACATATCTGTGCACTGACTGGTGTCTCTCAGTCCCCTCTCTCTCCGGGTGATAGCTGTACACTGACTGGTGTATCTCAGTCCCCTCTCTCTCAGGGTGATATCTGTGCACTGGTGTCTCTTGATCCCTCTCTCTCAGGGAGATATCTGTACACTGACTGGTGTATCTCAGTCCCCTCTCTCTCCGGGTGATATCTGTACACTGAATGGTGTATCTCAGTCCCCTCTCTCTCAGGGTGATATCTGTGCACTGGTGTCTCTTGATCCCTCTCTCTCAGGGTGATATCTGTACACTGGTGTCTCTCAGTCCCTCTCTCTCAGGGTGATATCTGTACACTGACAGGTGTCTCTCAGTCCCCCCTCTCTCAGGGGGCTATCTGTACACTGACTGGTGTCTCTCTGTCCCCTCTCTCTCAGGGTGATATCTGTACACTGACTGGTGTCTCTCAGTCCCTCTCTCTCTGGGACATATCTGTACACTGACTGGTGTCTCTCAGTCCTCTCTCTCTCCGGGTGATATCTGTACACTGACTGGTGTATCTCAGTCCCCTCTCTCTCAGGGTGAGATGTGTACACTGACTGGTGTCTCTCAGTGCCCTCTCTTCTCAGGGAGATATCTGTACACTGACTGGTGTCTCTCAGTCCCCTATCACTCAGGGAGATATCTGTACACTGAATGGTGTATCTCAGTCCCCTCTCTCTCAGGGTGATATCTGTGCACTGGTGTCTCTCAGTCCCCTCTCTCTCCTGGAGATATCTGTACACTGACAGGTGCCTCTCAGTCCCCTCGCTCTCAGGGTGATATCTGTGCACTGACTGGTGTCTCTCAGCCCCTCTCTCTCTCAGGGTGATATCTGTACACTGACTGGTGTCTCTCAGTCTTCTCTCTCTCAGGGTGATATCTGTCCACTGACTGGTGTCTCTCAGTCTTCTCTCTCTCAGGGTGATATCTGTACACTGACTGGTGTATCTCAGTCCCCTCTCTCTCAGGGTGATATCTGTACACTGACTGGTGTATCTCAGTCCCCTCTCTCTCCGGGTGATATCTGTACACTGAATGGTGTATCTCAGTCCCCTCTCTCTCAGGGTGATATCTGTGCACTGGTGTCTCTTGATCCCTCTCTCTCAGGGAGATATCTGTACACTGACTGGTGTATCTCAGTCCCCTCTCTCTCCGGGTGATATCTGTACACTGAATGGTGTATCTCAGTCCCCTCTCTCTCAGGGTGATATCTGTGCACTGGTGTCTCTCAGTCCCCTCTCTCTCAGGGTGATATCTGTACACTGACAGGTGTCTCTCAGTCCCCCCTCTCTCAGGGGGCTATCTGTACACTGACTGGTGTCTCTCTGTCCCCTCTCTCTCAGGGTGATATCTGTACACTGACTGGTGTCTCTCAGTCCCTCTCTCTCTGGGCATATCTGTACACTGACTGGTGTCTCTCAGTCCTCTCTCTCTCCAGGTGATATCTGTACACTGGTGTCTCTTGGTCCCTCTCTCTCAGGGTGAGATGTGTACACTGACTGGTGTATCTCAGTCCCCTCTCTCTCAGGGTGATATCTGTCCACTGACTGGTGTCTCTCAGTCCCTCTCTCTCAGGGAGATATCTGGACACTGACAGGTGTCTCTCAGTCCCCTCTCTCTCAGGGAGTTATCTGTACACTGTCTGGTGTCACTGAGCCCCCTCTCTCTCAGGGTGATATCTGTACACTGACTGGTGTCTCTCAGTCCTTCTCTCTCTCATTGTGATATCTGTCCACTGACCGGTATCTCTCAGTCCCCTCTCTCTCAGGGTGATATCTGGACAGTGGTGTCTCTCAGTCCCTCTCTCTCAGGGTGATATCTGTACACTGACCGGTGCCTCTCAGTCCCCTCGCTCTCAGGGTGATATCTGTACACTGAATGGTGTATCTCTGTCGCCTCTCTCTCTCAAAGTGATATCTGTACACTGACTGGTGTCTCTCAGTCCCCCCTCTCTCAGGGGGCTCTCTGGACACTGACCGGTGCCTCTCAGTCCCATCGCTCTCAGGGTGATATCTGTGCACTGAATGGTGTCTCTCAGTCCCCTCTCTCTCTCAGGGTGATATCTGTACACTGACTGGTGTCTCTCAGTTCTCTCTCTCAGGGTGATATCTGTGCACTGACTGGTGTCTCTCAGACCCCTCTCTCTCAGGGAGATATCTGTACACTGACTGGTGTCTCTCAGTTCTCTCTCTCAGGGTGATATCTGTACAGTGACTGGTGTCTCTCAGTCCCCTCTCTCTCAGGGTGATATTTGTACACTGATAGATGGCTCTCAGTCTCTCTCTCTCAGGGTGATATCTGTATACTGACTAGTGTCTCTCAGTCCCTCTCTCTCAGGGTGATATTTGTGCACTGACTTCTGTCCCTCAGTCCCTCTATCTCGGGGTGATATCTGTACACTGACCGGTGCCTCTCAGTCCCCTCGCTCTCAGGGTGATATCTGTACACTGTGTGGTGTCTCTCAGTCCCCTCTCTCTCTCAGAGTGATATCTGTACACTGACTGGTGTATCTCAGTCCCCTCTCTCTCAGGGTGATATCTGTGCACTGGTGTCTCTCAGTCCCCCCTCTCTCAGGGGGTCATCTGTACACTGACAGGTGTCTCTCTGTCCCCTCTCTCTCAGGGTGATATCTGTTAACTGACTGGTGTATCTCAGTCCCCTCTCTCTCAGGGTGACATCTGTGCACTGGTGTCTCTTGCTCCCTCTCTCTCAGGGAGATATCTGTACACTGGTGTATCTCAGTCCCCACTCTCTCCGGGTGATATCTGTACACTGAATGGTGTATCTCAGTCCCCTCTCTCTCAGGGTGATATCTGTGCACTGGTGTCTCTTGATCCCTCTCTCTCAGGGTGATATCTGTACACTGGTGTCTCTCAGTCCCTCTCTCTCAGGGTGATATCTGTACACTGACAGGTGTCTCTCAGTCCCCCCTCTCTCAGGGGGCTATCTGTACACTGACTGGTGTCTCTCAGTCCCTCTCTCTCTGGGACATATCTGTACACTGACTGGTGTCTCTCAGTCCTCTCTCTCTCCGGGTGATATCTGTACACTGACTGGTGTATCTCAGTCCCCTCTCTCTCAGGGTGAGATGTGTACACTGACTGGTGTCTCTCAGTGCCCTCTCTTCTCAGGGAGATATCTGTACACTGACTGGTGTCTCTCAGTCCCCTATCTCTCAGGGAGATATCTGTACACTGACTGGTGTATCTCAGTCCCCTCTCTCTCAGGGTGATATCTGTCCACTGACTGGTATCTCTCAGTCCCCTCTCTCTCAGGGTGATATCTGTACAGTGGTGTCTCTGAGTCCCTCTCTCTCAGGGAGATATCTGGACACTGACTGGTGTCTCTCAGTCCCCTCTCTCTCCTGGAGTTATCTGTACACTGACTAGTGTCTCTCAGTCCTTCTCTCTCTCATTGTGATATCTGTACACTGACTGGTATCTCTCAGTCCCCTCTCTCTCAGGGTGATATCTGTACACTGACCGGTGCCTCTCAGTCCCCTCGCTCTCAGGGTGATATCTGTGCACTGACTGGTGTCACTCAGCCCCTCTCTCTCTCAGGGTGATATCTGTACACTGACTGGTGTCTCTCAGTCTTCTCTCTCTCAGGGTGATATCTGTCCACTGACTGGTGTCTCTCAGTCTTCTCTCTCTCAGGGTGATATCTGTACACTGACTGGTGTATCTCAGTCCCCTCTCTCTCAGGGTGATATCTGTGCACTGGTGTCTCTTGATCCCTCTCTCTCAGGGAGATATCTGTACACTGACTGGTGTATCTCAGTCCCCTCTCTCTCCGGGTGATATCTGTACACTGAATGGTGTATCTCAGTCCCCTCTCTCTCAGGGTGATATCTGTGCACTGGTGTCTCTCAGTCCCCTCTCTCTCAGGGTGATATCTGTACACTGACAGGTGTCTCTCAGTCCCCCCTCTCTCAGGGGGCTATCTGTACACTGACTGGTGTCTCTCTGTCCCCTCTCTCTCAGGGTGATATCTGTATACTGACTGGTGTCTCTCAGTCCTCTCTCTCTCCAGGTGATATCTGTACAGTGGTGTCTCTGAGTCCCTCTCTCTCAGGGAGATATCTGGACACTGACTGGTGTCTCTCAGTCCCCTCTCTCTCCTGGAGTTATCTGTACACTGACTAGTGTCTCTCAGTCCTTCTCTCTCTCATTGTGATATCTGTACACTGACTGGTATCTCTCAGTCCCCTCTCTCTCAGGGTGATATCTGTACACTGACCGGTGCCTCTCAGTCCCCTCGCTCTCAGGGTGATATCTGTACAGTGACTGGTGTCTCTCAGTTCTCTCTCTCAGGGTGATATCTGTGCACTGACTGGTGTCTCTCAGACCCCTCTCTCTCAGGGAGATATCTGTACACTGACTGGTGTCTCTCAGTTCTCTCTCTCAGGGTGATATCTGTACAGTGACTGGTGTCTCTCAGTCCCCTCTCTCTCAGGGTGATATTTGTACACTGATAGATGGCTCTCAGTCCCTCTCTCTCAGGGTGATATCTGTATACTGACTAGTGTCTCTCAGTCCCTCTCTCTCAGGGTGATATCTGTGCACTGACTTCTGTCCCTCAGTCCCTCTATCTCGGGGTGATATCTGTAGACGGACTGGAGTCTCTCCTTGCCCTCGCTCTCACGGTGATATCTGTACACTGAATGGTGTCTGTCCGTCCCCTCTCTCTCTCAGTGAGATATCTGTACACTGACTGGTATCTCTCAGTCCCCTCTCTCTCAGGGTGATATCTGTACAGTGGTGTCTCTCAGTCCCTCTCTCTCAGGGTGATATCTGTACACTGACCGGTGCCTCTCAGTCCCCTCGCTCTCAGGGTGATATCTGTGCACTGACTGGTGTCTCTCAGCCCCTCTCTCTCTCAGGGTGATATCTGTACACTGACTGGTGTCTCTCAGTCTTCTCTCTCTCAGGGTGATATCTGTCCACTGACTGGTGTCTCTCAGTCCCCTCTCTCTCCTGGAGATATCTGTACACTGACAGGTGCCTCTCAGTCCACTCGCTCTCAGGGTGATATCTGTGCACTGACTGGTGTCTCTCAGTCCCTCTCTCTCAGGGTGATATCTGTACACTGACTGGTGTCTCTCAGTCTTCTCTCTCTCAGGGTGATATCTGTCCACTGACTGGTGTCTCTCAGTCTTCTCTCTCTCAGGGTGATATCTGTACACTGACTGGTGTATCTCAGTCCCCTCTCTCTCAGGGTGATATCTGTGCACTGGTGTCTCTTGATCCCTCTCTCTCAGGGAGATATCTGTACACTGACTGGTGTATCTCAGTCCCCTCTCTCTCCGGGTGATATCTGTACACTGAATGGTGTATCTCAGTCCCCTCTCTCTCAGGGTGATATCTGTGCACTGGTGTCTCTCAGTCCCCTCTCTCTCAGGGTGATATCTGTACACTGACAGGTGTCTCTCAGTCCCCCCTCTCTCAGGGGGCTATCTGTACACTGACTGGTGTCTCTCTGTCCCCTCTCTCTCAGGGTGATATCTGTACACTGACTGGTGTCTCTCAGTCCCTCTCTCTCTGGGCATATCTGTACACTGACTGGTGTCTCTCAGTCCTCTCTCTCTCCAGGTGATATCTGTACACTGGTGTCTCTTGGTCCCTGTCTCTCAGGGTGATATCTGTCCACTGACTGGTGTCTCTCAGTCCCTCTCTCTCAGGGAGATATCTGGACACTGACAGGTGTCTCTCAGTCCCCTCTCTCTCAGGGAGTTATCTGTACACTCTCTGGTGTCACTGAGCCCCCTCTCTCTCAGGGTGATATCTGTACACTGACTGGTGTCTCTCAGTCCTTCTCTCTCTCATTGTGATATCTGTACACTGACCGGTATCTCTCAGTCCCCTCTCTCTCAGGGTGATATCTGGACAGTGGTGTCTCTCAGTCCCTCTCTCTCAGGGTGATATCTGTACACTGACCGGTGCCTCTCAGTCCCCTCGCTCTCAGGGTGATATCTGTACACTGACTGGTGTCTCTCAGTCCCCCCTCTCTCAGGGGGCTCTCTGGACACTGACCGGTGCCTCTCAGTCCCATCGCTCTCAGGGTGATATCTGTGCACTGAATGGTGTCTCTCAGACCCCTCTCTCTCAGGGAGATATCTGTACACTGACTGGTGTCTCTCAGTTCTCTCTCTCAGGGTGATATCTGTACAGTGACTGGTGTCTCTCAGTCCCCTCTCTCTCAGGGTGATATCTGTGCACTGACTGGTGTCTCTCAGACCCCTCTCTCTCAGGGAGATATCTGTACACTGACTGGTGTCTCTCAGTTCTCTCTCTCAGGGTGATATCTGTACAGTGACTGGTGTCTCTCAGTCCCCTCTCTCTCAGGGTGATATTTGTACACTGATAGATGGCTCTCAGTCCCTCTCTCTCAGGGTGATATCTGTATACTGACTGGTGTCTCTCAGTCCCTCTCTCTCAGGGTGATATCTGTGCACTGACTTCTGTCCCTCAGTCCCTCTCTCTCAGGGTGATATCTGTGCACTGGTGCCTCTCAGTCCCCTCGCTCTCAGGGTGATATCTGTACACTGTGTGGTGTCTCTCAGTCCCCTCTCTCTCTCAGAGTGATATCTGTACACTGACTGGTGTATCTCAGTCCCCTCTCTCTCAGGGTGATATCTGTGCACTGGTGTCTCTCAGTGCCCCCTCTCTCAGGGGGTTATCTGTACACTGACAGGTGTCTCTCTGTCCCCTCTCTCTCAGGGTGATATCTGTTAACTGACTGGTGTCCCTCAGTCCCTCTCTCTCTGGGACATATCTGTACACTGACTGGTGTCTCTCAGTCCCCTCTCTCTCCGGGTGATATCTGTACACTGACTGGTGTATCTCAGTCCCCTCTCTCTCAGGGTGACATCTGTGCACTGGTGTCTCTTGATCCCTCTCTCTCAGGGAGATATCTGTACACTGACTGGTGTATCTCAGTCCCCTCTCTCTCCGGGTGATATCTGTACACTGAATGGTGTATCTCAGTCCCCTCTCTCTCAGGGTGATATCTGTGCACTGGTGTCTCTTGATCCCTCTCTCTCAGGGTGATATCTGTACACTGGTGTCTCTCAGTCCCTCTCTCTCAGGGTGATATCTGTACACTGACAGGTGTCTCTCAGTCCCCCCTCTCTCAGGGGGCTATCTGTACACTGACTGGTGTCTCTCAGTCCCTCTCTCTCTGGGACATATCTGTACACTGACTGGTGTCTCTCAGTCCTCTCTCTGTCCGGGTGATATCTGTACACTGACTGGTGTATCTCAGTCCCCTCTCTCTCAGGGTGAGATGTGTACACTGACTGGTGTCTCTCAGTGCCCTCTCTTCTCAGGGAGATATCTGTACACTGACTGGTGTCTCTCAGTCCCCTATCTCTCAGGGAGATATCTGTACACTGACTGGTGTATCTCAGTCCCCTCTCTCTCAGGGTGATATCTGTCCACTGACTGGTATCTCTCAGTCCCCTCTCTCTCAGGGTGATATCTGTACAGTGGTGTCTCTCAGTCCCTCTCTCTCAGGGAGATATCTGGACACTGACTGGTGTCTCTCAGTCCCCTCTCTCTCCTGGAGATATCTGTACACTGACAGGTGTCTCTCAGTCCCCTCTCTCTCAGGGAGTTATCTGTACACTGACTAGTGTCTCTCAGTCCTTCTCTCTCTCATTGTGATATCTGTACACTGACTGGTATCTCTCAGTCCCCTCTCTCTCAGGGTGATATCTGTACAGTGGTGTCTCTCAGTCCCTCTCTCTCAGGGTGATATCTGAACACTGACCGGTGCCTCTCAGTCCCCTCGCTCTCAGGGTGATATCTGTGCACTGACTGGTGTCACTCAGCCCCTCTCTCTCTCAGGGTGATATCTGTACACTGACTGGTGTCTCTCAGTCTTCTCTCTCTCAGGGTGATATCTGTCCACTGACTGGTGTCTCTCAGTCTTCTCTCTCTCAGGGTGATATCTGTACACTGACTGGTGTATCTCAGTCCCCTCTCTCTCAGGGTGATATCTGTGCACTGGTGTCTCTTGATCCCTCTCTCTCAGGGAGATATCTGTACACTGACTGGTGTATCTCAGTCCCCTCTCTCTCCGGGTGATATCTGTCCACTGAATGGTGTATCTCAGTCCCCTCTCTCTCAGGGTGATATCTGTGCACTGGTGTCTCTCAGTCCCCTCTCTCTCAGGGTGATATCTGTACACTGACAGGTGTCTCTCAGTCCCCCCTCTCTCAGGGGGCTATCTGTACACTGACTGGTGTCTCTCTGTCCCCTCTCTCTCAGGGTGATATCTGTACACTGACTGGTGTCTCTCAGTCCCTCTCTCTCAGGGAGATATCTGTACACTGACTGGTGTATCTCAGTCCCCTCTCTGTCAGGGTGATATCTGTCCACTGACTGGTGTCTCTCAGTCCCTCTCTCTCAGGGAGATATCTGGACACTGACTGGTGTCTCTCAGTCCCTCTCTCTCAGGGAGATATCTGGACACTGACTGGTGTCTCTCAGTCCCCTCTCTCTCCTGGAGATATCTGTACACTGACAGGTGTCTCTCAGTCCCCTCTCTCTCAGGGAGTTATCTGTACACTGACTGGTGTCTCTCAGTCCTTCTCTCTCTCATTGTGATATCTGTACACTGACCGGTATCTCTCAGTCCCCTCTCTCTCAGGGTGATATCTGGACAGTGGTGTCTCTCAGTCCCTCTCTCTCAGGGTGATATCTGTACACTGACCGGTGCCTCTCAGTCCCCTCGCTCTCAGGGTGATATCTGTACACTGAATGGTGTATCTCTGTCGCCTCTCTCTCTGAGTGATTTCTGTACACTGACTGGTGTCTCTCAATCCCCCCTCTCTCAGGGGGCTCTCTGGACACTGACCGGTGCCTCTCAGTCCCATCGCTCTCAGGGTGACATCTGTGCACTGAATGGTGTCTCTCAGTCCCCTCTCTCTCTCAGAGTGATATCTGTACACTGACTGGTGGATCTCAGTCCCCTCTCTCTCAGGGTGATATCTGTACAGTGACTGGTGTCTCTCAGTTCTCTCTCTCAGGGTGATATCTGTGCACTGACTGGTGTCTCTCAGACCCCTCTCTCTCAGGGAGATATCTGTACACTGACTGGTGTCTCTCAGTTCTCTCTCTCAGGGTGATATCTGTACAGTGACTGGTGTCTCTCAGTCCCCTCTCTCTCAGGGTGATATTTGTACACTGATAGATGGCTCTCAGTCCCTCTCTCTCAGGGTGATATCTGTATACTGACTAGTGTCTCTCAGTCCCTCTCTCTCAGGGTGATATCTGTGCACTGACTTCTGTCCCTCAGTCCCTCTATCTCGGGGTGATATCTGTAGACTGACTGGAGTCTCTCCTTGCCCTCGCTCTCACGGTGATATCTGTACACTGAATGGTGTCTGTCCGTCCCCTCTCTCTCTCAGTGAGATATCTGTACACTGACTGGTATCTCTCAGTCCCCTCTCTCTCAGGGTGATATCTGTACAGTGGTGTCTCTCAGTCCCTCTCTCTCAGGGTGATATCTGTGCACTGACTTCTGTCCCTCAGTCCCTCTATCTCGGGGTGATATCTGTAGACTGACTGGAGTCTCTCCTTGCCCTCTCTCTCAGGGTGATATTTGTACACTGATAGATGGCTCTCAGTCCCTCTCTCTCAGGGTGATATCTGTGCACTGACTTCTGTCCCTCAGTCCCTCTATCTCGGGGTGATATCTGTAGACTGACTGCAGTCTCTCCATGCCCTCGCTCTCACGGTGATATCTGTACACTGAATGGTGTCTGTCCGTCCCCTCTCTCTCTCAGTGAGATATCTGTACACTGACTGGTATCTCTCAGTCCCCTCTCTCTCAGGGTGATATCTGTACAGTGGTGTCTCTCAGTCCCTCTCTCTCAGGGTGATATCTGTACACTGACCGGTGCCTCTCAGTCCCCTCGCTCTCAGAGTGATATCTGTACACTGACTGGTGTATCTCAGTCCCCTCTCTCTCCGGGTGATATCTGTACACTGAATGGTGTATCTCAGTCCCCTCTCTCTCAGGGTGATATCTGTGCACTGGTGTCTCTTGATCCCTCTCTCTCAGGGTGATATCTGTACACTGGTGTCTCTCAGTCCCTCTCTCTCAGGGTGATATCTGTACACTGACAGGTGTCTCTCAGTCCCCCCTCTCTCAGGGCGCTATCTGTACACTGACTGGTGTCTCTCTGTCTCCTCTCTCTCAGGGTGATATCTGTACACTGACTGGTGTCTCTCAGTCCCTCTCTCTCTGGGACATATCTGTAAACTGACTGGTGTCTCTCAGTCCTCTCTCTCTCCGGGTGATATCTGTACACTGACTGGTGTATCTCAGTCCCCTCTCTCTCAGGGTGAGATGTGTACACTGACTGGTGTCTCTCAGTGCCCTCTCTTCTCAGGGAGATATCTGTACACTGACTGGTGTCTCTCAGTCCCCTATCTCTCAGGGAGAT
Organism: Heterodontus francisci; assembly: GCF_036365525.1. Classification (NCBI taxonomy): domain Eukaryota; kingdom Metazoa; phylum Chordata; class Chondrichthyes; order Heterodontiformes; family Heterodontidae; genus Heterodontus; species Heterodontus francisci. The sequence continues at coordinate 18,861 of NW_027141097.1, forward strand.
ATCTGTACACTGACTGGTGTATCTCAGTCCCCTCTCTCTCAGGGTGATATCTGTCCACTGACTGGTGTCTCTCAGTCCCTCTCTCTCAGGGAGATATCTGGACACTGACTGGTGTATCTCAGTCCCCTCTCTCTCAGGGTGATATCTGTCCACTGACTGGTGTCTCTCAGTCCCTCTCTCTCAGGGTGATATCTGTACACTGACTAGTGTCTCTCAGTCCTTCTCTCTCTCATTGTGATATCTGTACACTGACTGGTATCTCTCAGTCCCCTCTCTCTCAGGGTGATATCTGTACAGTGGTGTCTCTCAGTCCCTCTCTCTCAGGGTGATATCTGTACACTGACCGGTGCCTCTCAGTCCCCTCGCTCTCAGGGTGATATCTGTGCACTGACTGGTGTCTCTCAGTCTTCTCTCACTCAGGGTGATATCTGTCCACTGACTGGTGTCTCTCAGTCTTCTCTCTCTCAGGGTGATATCTGTACACTGACTGGTGTATCTCAGTCCCCTCTCTCTCCGGGTGATATCTGTACACTGAATGGTGTATTTCAGTCCCCTCTCTCTCAGGGTGATATCTGTACACTGACAGGTGTCTCTCAGTCCCCCCTCTCTCAGGGGGCTATCTGTACACTGACTGGTGTCTCTCTGTCCCCTCTCTCTCAGGGTGATATCTGTACACTGACTGGTGTCTCTCAGTCCCTCTCTCTCAGGGTGATACTGTACACTGACTGGTGTCTCTCAGTCCTCTCTCTCTCCAGGTGATATCTGTACACTGACTGGTGTCTCTCTGTCCCCTCTCTCTCAGGGTGATATCTGTACACTGACTGGTGTCTCTCAGTCCCCTCTCTCTCAGGGTGATATCTGTACACTGACTGGTGTCTCTCAGTGCCCTCTCTCTCTCAGGGAGATATCTGTACACTGACTGGTGTCTCTCAGTCCCCTATCTCTCAGGGAGATATCTGTACACTGACTGGTGTATCTCAGTCCCCTCTCTCTCAGGGTGATATCTGTCCACTGACTGGTGTCTCTCAGTCCCTCTCTCTCAGGGAGATATCTGGACACTGACTGGTGTCTCTCAGTCCCCTCTCTCTCCTGGAGATATCTGTACACTGACAGGTGTCTCTCAGTCCCCTCTCCCTCAGGGAGTTATCTGTACACTGTCTGGTGTCACTGAGCCCCCTCTCTCTCAGGGTAATATCTGTACACTGACTGGTGTCTCTCAGTCCTTCTCTCTCTCATTGTGATATCTGTACACTGACCGGTATCTCTCAGTCCCCTCTCTCTCAGGGTGATATCTGGACAGTGGTGTCCCTCAGTCCCTCTCTCTCAGGGTGATATCTGTAGACTGACTGGTGTCTCTTCTTGCCCTCGCTCTCACGGTGATATCTGTGCACTGAATGGTGTCTGTCCGTCCCCTCTCTCTCTCAGTGAGATATCTGTACACTGACTGGTATCTCTCAGTCCCCTCTCTCTCAGGGTGATATCTGTACAGTGGTGTCTCTCAGTCCCTCTCTCTCAGGGTGATATCTGTACACTGACCGGTGCCTCTCAGTCCCCTCGCTCTCAGGGTGATATCTGTACACTGACTGGTGTATCTCAGTCCCCTCTCTCTCAGGGTGATATCTGTGCACTGGTGTCTCTCAGTCCCCCCTCTCTCAGGGGGTTATCTGTACACTGACAGGTGTCTCTCTGTCCCCTCTCTCTCAGGGTGATATCTGTTAACTGACTGGTGTCTCTCAGTCCCTCTCTCTCTGGGACATATCTGTACACTGACTGGTGTCTCTCAGTCCCCTCTCTCTCAGGGAGATATCTGTACACTGACTGGTGTATCTCAGTCCCCTCTCTCTCCGGGTGATATCTGTACACTGACTGGTGTCTCTCAGTCCCTCTCTCTCTGGGACATATCTGTACACTGACTGGTGTCTCTCAGTCCTCTCTCTCTCCGGGTGATATCTGTACACTGACTGGTGTATCTCAGTCCCCTCTCTCTCAGGGTGAGATGTGTACACTGACTGGTGTCTCTCAGTGCCCTCTCTTCTCAGGGAGATATCTGTACACTGACTGGTGTCTCTCAGTCCCCTATCTCTCAGGGAGATATCTGTACACTGACTGGTGTATCTCAGTCCCCTCTCTCTCAGGGTGATATCTGTCCACTGACTGGTGTCTCTCAGTCTTCTCTCTCTCAGGGTGATATCTGTCCACTGACTGGTGTCTCTCAGTCTTCTCTCTCTCAGGGTGATATCTGTACACTGACTGGTGTCTCTCAGTCCCCTCTCTCTCAGGGTGATATCTGTGCACTGGTGTCTCTTGATCCCTCTCTCTCAGGGAGATATCTGTACACTGACTGGTGTATCTCAGTCCCCTCTCTCTCCGGGTGATATCTGTACACTGAATGGTGTATCTCAGTCCCCTCTCTCTCAGGGTGATATCTGTGCACTGGTGTCTCTCAGTCCCCTCTCTCTCAGGGTGATATCTGTACACTGACTGGTGTCTCTCTGTCCCCTCTCTCTCAGGGTGATATCTGTACACTGACTGGTGTCTCTCAGTCCCTCTCTCTCTGGGACATATCTGTACACTGACTGGTGTCTCTCAGTCCTCTCTCTCTCCAGGTGATATCTGTACACTGGTGTCTCTTGGTCCCTCTCTCTCAGGGTGATATCTGTACACTGACTGGTGTATCTCAGTCCCCTCTCTCTCAGGGTGATATCTGTCCACTGACTGGTGTCTCTCAGTCCCCTATCTCTCAGGGAGATATCTGTACACTGACTGGTGTATCTCAGTCCCCTCTCTCTCAGGGTGATATCTGTCCACTGACTGGTGTCTCTCAGTCCCTCTCTCTCAGGGAGATATCTGGACACTGACTGGTGTCTCTCAGTCCCCTCTCTCTCCTGGAGATATCTGTACACTGACAGGTGTCTCTCAGTCCCCTCTCTCTCAGGGAGTTATCTGTACACTGTCTGGTCTCACTGAGCCCCCTCTCTCTCAGGGTGATATCTGTACACTGACTGGTGTCTCTCAGTCCTTCTCTCTCTCATTGTGATATCTGTACACTGACCGGTATCTCTCAGTCCCCTCTCTCTCAGGGTGATATCTGGACAGTGGTGTCTCTCAGTCCCTCTCTCTCAGGGTGATATCTGAACACTGACCGGTGCCTCTCAGTCCCCTCGCTCTCAGGGTGATATCTGTACACTGAATGGTGTATCTCTGTCGCCTCTCTCTCTCAGAGTGATATCTGTACACTGACTGGTGTCTCTCAGTCCCCCCTCTCTCAGGGGGCTCTGGACACTGACCGGTGCCTCTCAGTCCCATCGCTCTCAGGGTGATATCTGTGCACTGAATGGTGTCTCTCAGTCCCCTCTCTCTCTCAGAGTGAAATCTGTACACTGACTGCTGGATCTCAGTCCCCTCTCTCTCAGGGTGATATCTGTACAGTGACTGGTGTCTCTCAGTTCTCTCTCTCAGTGTGATATCTGTGCACTGACTGGTGTCTCTCAGACCCCTCTCTCTCAGGGAGATATCTGTACACTGACTGGTGTCTCTCAGTTCTCTCTCTCAGGGTGATATCTGTACAGTGACTGGTGTCTCTCAGTCCCCTCTCTCTCAGGGTGATATTTGTACACTGATAGATGGCTCTCAGTCCCTCTCTCTCAGGGTGATATCTGTATACTGACTAGTGTCTCTCAGTCCCTCTCTCTCAGGGTGATATCTGTGCACTGACTTCTGTCCCTCAGTCCCTCTATCTCGGGGTGATATCTGTAGACTGACTGGTGTCTCTCCTTGCCCTCGCTCTCACGGTGATATCTGTGCACTGAATGGTGTCTGTCCGTCCCCTCTCTCTCTCAGTGAGATATCTGTACACTGACTGGTATCTCTCAGTCCCCTCTCTCTCAGGGTGATATCTGTACAGTGGTGTCTCTCAGTCCCTCTCTCTCAGGGTGATATCTGTACACTGACCGGTGCCTCTCAGTCCCCTCGCTCTCAGGGTGATATCTGTACACTGTGTGGTGTCTCTCAGTCCCCTCTCTCTCTCAGAGTGATATCTGTACACTGACTGGTGTATCTCAGTCCCCTCTCTCTCAGGGTGATATCTGTGCACTGATGTCTCTCAGTCCCCCCTCTCTCAGGGGGTTATCTGTACACTGACAGGTGTCTCTCTGTCCCCTCTCTCTCAGGGTGATATCTGTTAACTGACTGGTGTCTCTCAGTCCCTCTCTCTCTGGGACATATCGGTACACTGACTGGTGTCTCTCAGTCCCCTCTCTCTCCGGGTGATATCTGTACACTGACTGGTGTATCTCAGTCCCCTCTCTCTCAGGGTGATATCTGTGCACTGGTGTTTCTTGATCCCTCTCTCTCAGGGAGATATCTGTACACTGACTGGTGTATCTCAGTCCCCTCTCTCTCCAGGTGATATCTGTACACTGACTGGTGTCTCTCAGTCCCTCTCTCTCTGGGACATATCTGTGCACTGACTGGTGTCTCTCAGTCCTCTCTCTCTCCGGGTGATATCTGTACACTGACTGGTGTATCTCAGTCCCCTATCTCTCAGGGAGATATCTGTACACTGACTGGTGTATCTCAGTCCCCTCTCTCTCAGGGTGATATCTGTCCACTGACTGGTGTCTCTCAGTCCCTCTCTCTCAGGGAGATATCTGTGCACTGACTGGTGTCTCTCAGACCCCTCTCTCTCAGGGAGATATCTGTACACTGACTGGTGTCTCTCAGTTCTCTCTCTCAGGGTGATATCTGTACAGTGACTGGTGTCTCTCAGTCCCCTCTCTCTCAGGGTGATATTTGTACACTGATAGATGGCTCTCAGTCCCTCTCTCTCAGGGTGATATCTGTATACTGACTAGTGTCTCTCAGTCCCTCTCTCTCAGGGTGATATCTGTGCACTGACTTCTGTCCCTCAGTCCCTCTATCTCGGGGTGATATCTGTAGACTGACTGGAGTATCTCCTTGCCCTCGCTCTCATGGTGATATCTGTACACTGAATGGTGTCTGTCCGTCCCCTCTCTCTCTCAGTGAGATATCTGTACACTGACTGGTATCTCTCAGTCCCCTCTCTCTCAGGGAGATATCTGTACAGTGGTGTCTCTTGGTCCCTCTCTCTCAGGGTGAGATGTGTACACTGACTGGTGTCTCTCAGTCCCCTCTCTCTCAGGGTGATATCTGTCCACTGACTGGTGTCTCTCAGTCCCTCTCTCTCAGGGAGATATCTGGACACTGACTGGTGTCTCTCAGTCCCCTCTCTCTCCTGGAGATATCTGTACACTGACAGGTGTCTCTCAGTCCCCTCTCTCTCAGGGAGTTATCTGTACACTGTCTGGTGTCACTGAGCCCCCTCTCTCTCAGGGTGATATCTGTACACTGACTGGTGTCTCTCAGTCCTTCTCTCTCTCATTGTGATATCTGTACACTGACCGGTATCTCTCAGTCCCCTCTCTCTCAGGGTGATATCTGGACAGTGGTGTCTCTCAGTCCCTCTCTCTCAGGGTGATATCTGTACACTGACCGGTGCCTCTCAGTCCCCTCGCTCTCAGGGTGATATCTGTACACTGAATGGTGTATCTCTGTCGCCTCTCTCTCTCAGAGTGATATCTGTACACTGACTGGTGTCTCTCAGTCCCCCCTCTCTCAGGGGGCTCTCTGGACACTGACCGGTGCCTCTCAGTCCCATCGCTCTCAGGGTGATATCTGTGCACTGACTGGTGTCTCTCAGACCCCTCTCTCTCAGGGAGATATCTGTACACTGACTGGTGTCTCTCAGTTCTCTCTCTCAGGGTGATATCTGTACAGTGACTGGTGTCTCTCAGTCCCCTCTCTCTCAGGGTGATATTTGTACACTGATAGATGGCTCTCAGACCCTCTCTCTCAGGGTGATATCTGTATACTGACTAGTGTCTCTCAGTCCCTCTCTCTCAGGGTGATATCTGTACACTGACCGGTGCCTCTCAGTCCCCTCGCTCTCAGGGTGATATCTGTACACTGTGTGGTGTCTCTCAGTCCCCTCTCTCTCTCAGAGTGATATCTGTGCACTGACTGGTGTATCTCAGTCCCCTCTCTCTCAGTGTGATATCTGTGCACTGGTGTCTCTCAGTCCCCCCTCTCTCAGGGGGTTATCTGTACACTGACAGGTGTCTCTCTGTCCCCTCTCTCTCAGGGTGATATCTGTTAACTGACTGGTGTCTCTCAGTCCCTCTCTCTCTGGGACATATCTGTACACTGACTGGTGTCTCTCAGTCCCCTCTCTCTCCGGGTGATATCTGTACACTGACTGGTGTATCTCAGTCCCCTCTCTCTCAGGGTGATATCTGTGCACTGGTGTCTCTTGATCCCTCTCTCTCAGGGAGATATCTGTACACTGACTAGTGTATCTCAGTCCCCTCTCTCTCCGGGTGATATCTGTACACTGACTGGTGTCTCTCAGTCCCTCTCTCTCTGGGACATATCTGTGCACTGACTGGTGTCTCTCAGTCCTCTCTCTCTCCGGGTGATATCTGTACACTGACTGGTGTATCTCAGTCCCCTCTCTCTCAGGGTGAGATGTGTACACTGACTGGTGTCTCTCAGTGCCCTCTCTTCTCAGGGAGATATCTGTACACTGACTGGTGTCTCTCAGTCCCCTATCTCTCAGGGTGATATTTGTACACTGATAGATGGCTCTCAGTCCCTCTCTCTCAGGGTGATATCTGTATACTGACTGGTGTCTCTCAGTCCCTCTCTCTCAGGGTGATATCTGTCCACTGACTGGTGTCTCTCAGTCCCTCTCTCTCAGGGAGATATCTGGACACTGACTGGTGTCTCTCAGTCCCCCCTCTCTCAGGGGGCTCTGGACACTGACCGGTGCCTCTCAGTCCCATCGCTCTCAGGGTGATATCTGTGCACTGAATGGTGTCTCTCAGTCCCCTCTCTCTCTCAGTGTGATATCTGTACACTGACTGGTGGATCTCAGTCCCCTCTCTCTCAGGGTGATATCTGTACAGTGACTGGTGTCTCTCAGTTCTCTCTCTCAGGGTGATATCTGTGCACTGACTGGTGTCTCTCAGACCCCTCTCTCTCAGGGAGATATCTGTACACTGACTGGTGTCTCTCAGTTCTCTCTCTCAGGGTGATATCTGTCCAGTGACTGGTGTCTCTCAGTCCCCTCTCTCTCAGGGTGATATTTGTACACTGACTGGTGTCTCTCAGTCCCTCTCTCTCAGGGTGATATCTGTGCACTGACTTCTGTCCCTCAGTCCCTCTATCTCGGGGTGATATCTGTAGACTGACTGGTGTCTCTCCTTGCCCTCGCTCTCATGGTGATATCTGTACACTGAATGGTGTCTGTCCGTCCCCTCTCTCTCTCAGTGAGATATCTGTACACTGACTGGTATCTCTCAGTCCCCTCTCTCTCAGGGTGATATCTGTACAGTGGTGTCTCTCAGTCCCTCTCTCTCAGGGTGATATCTGTACACTGACTGGTGTCTCTCAGTGCCCTCTCTCTCAGGGTGATATCTGTCCACTGACTGGTGTCTCTCAGTCCCCTATCTCTCAGGGAGATATCTGTACACTGACTGGTGTATCTCAGTCCCCTCTCTCTCAGGGTGATATCTGTCCACTGACTGGTGTCTCTCAGTCCCCTATCTCTCAGGGAGATATCTGTACACTGACTGGTGTATCTCAGTCCCCTCTCTCTCAGGGTGATATCTGTCCACTGACTGGTGTCTCTCAGTCCCTCTCTCTCAGGGAGATATCTGGACACTGACTGGTGTCTCTCAGTCCCCTCTCTCTCCTGGAGATATCTGTACACTGACAGGTGTCTCTCAGTCCCCTCTCTCTCAGGGAGTTATCTGTACACTGTCTGGTGTCACTGAGCCCCCTCTCTCTCAGGGTGATATCTGTACACTGACTGGTGACTCTCAGTCCTTCTCTCTCTCATTGTGATATCTGTACACTGACCGGTATCTCTCAGTCCCCTCTCTCTCAGGGTGATATCTGGACAGTGGTGTCTCTCAGTCCCTCTCTCTCAGCGTGATATCTGTACACTGACCGGTGCCTCTCAGTCCCCTCGCTCTCAGGGTGATATCTGTACACTGAATGGTGTATCTCTGTCGCCTCTCTCTCTCAGAGTGATATCTGTACACTGAACGGTGTCTCTCAGTCCCCCCTCTCTCAGGGGGCTCTCTGGACACTGACCGGTGCCTCTCAGTCCCATCGCTCTCAGGGTGATATCTGTGCACTGAATGGTGTCTCTCAGTCCCCTCTCTCTCTCAGAGTGATATCTGTACACTGACTGGTGGATCTCAGTCCCCTCTCTCTCAGGGTGATATCTGTACAGTGACTGGTGTCTCTCAGTTCTCTCTCTCAGGGTGATATCTGTGCACTGACTGGTGTCTCTCAGACCCCTCTCTCTCAGGGAGATATCTGTACACTGACTGGTGTCTCTCAGTTCTCTCTCTCAGGGTGATATCTGTACAGTGACTCGTGTCTCTCAGTCCCCTCTCTCTCAGGGTGATATTTGTACACTGATAGATGGCTCTCAGTCCCTCTCTCTCAGGGAGATATCTGTACACTGACTGGTGTATCTCAGTCCCCTATCTCTCAGGGAGATATCTGTACACTGACTGGTGTCTCTCAGTCCCTCTCTCTCAGGGAGATATCTGGACACTGACTGGTGTCTCTCAGTCCCCTCTCTCTCCTGGAGATATCTGTACACTGACAGGTGTCTCTCAGTCCCCTCTCTCTCAGGGAGTTATCTGTACACTGTCTGGTGTCACTGAGCCCCCTCTCTCTCAGGGTGATATCTGTACACTGACTGGTGTCTCTCAGTCCTTCTCTCTCTCAATGTGATATCTGTACACTGGTGTCTCTTGATCCCTCTCTCTCAGGGTGATATCTGTACACTGGTGTCTCTCAGTCCCTCTCTCTCAGGGTGATATCTGTACACTGACAGGTGTCTCTCAGTCCCCCCTCTCTCTGGGACATATCTGTACACTGACTGGTGTCTCTCAGACCTCTCTCTCTCCGGGTGATATCTGTACACTGACTGGTGTATCTCAGTCCCCTCTCTCTCAGGGTGAGATGTGTACACTGACTGGTGTCTCTCAGTGCCCTCTCTTCTCAGGGAGATATCTGTACACTGACTGGTGTCTCTCAGTCCCCTATCTCTCAGGGAGATATCTGTACACTGACTGGTGTATCTCAGTCCCCTCTCTCTCAGGGTGATATCTGTCCACTGACTGGTGTCTCTCAGTCCCTCTCTCTCAGGGTGATATCTGGACACTGACTGGTGTCTCTCAGTCCCCTCTCTCTCAGGGTGATATCTGTACACTGACAGGTGTCTCTCAGTCCCCTCTCTCTCTCAGAGTGATATCTGTACACTGACTGGTGTATCTCAGTCCCCTCTCTCTCAGGGTGATATCTGTGCACTGAATGGTGTCTCTCAGTCCCCTCTCTCTCTCAGAGTGATATCTGTACACTGACTGGTGTATCTCAGTCCCCTCTCTCTCAGGGTGATATCTGTGCACTGGTGTCTCTCAGTCCCCCCTCTCTCAGGGGGTTATCTGTACACTGACAGGTGTCTCTCTGTCCCCTCTCTCTCAGGGTGATATCTGTTAACTGACTGGTGTCTCTCAGTCCCTCTCTCTCTGGGACATATCTGTACACTGACTGGTGTCTCTCAGTCCCCTCTCTCTCAGGGAGATATCTGTACACTGACTGGTGTATCTCAGTCCCCTCTCTCTCCGGGTGATATCTGTACACTGACTGGTGTCTCTCAGTCCCTCTCTCTCTGGGACATATCTGTACACTGACTGGTGTCTCTCAGTCCTCTCTCTCTCCGGGTGATATCTGTACACTGACTGGTGTCTCTCAGTGCCCTCTCTTCTCAGGGAGATATCTGTACACTGACTGGTGTCTCTCAGTCCCCTATCTCTCAGGGAGATATCTGTACACTGACTGGTGTATCTCAGTCCCCTCTCTCTCAGGGTGATATCTGTCCACTGACTGGTGTCTCTCAGTCCCTCTCTCTCAGGGAGATATCTGGACACTGACTGGTGTCTCTCAGTCCCCTCTCTCTCCTGGAGATATCTGTACACTGACAGGTGTCTCTCAGTCCCCTCTCTCTCAGGGAGTTATCTGTACACTGTCTGGTGTCACTGAGCCCCCTCTCTCTCAGGGTGATATCTGTACACTGACTAGTGTCTCTCAGTCCTTCTCTCTCTCATTGTGATATCTGTACACTGACTGGTATCTCTCAGTCCCCTCTCTCTCAGGGTGATATCTGTACAGTGGTGTCTCTCAGTCCCTCTCTCTCAGGGTGATATCTGTACACTGACCGGTGCCTCTCAGTCCCCTCGCTCTCAGGGTGATATCTGTGCACTGACTGGTGTCTCTCAGCCCCTCTCTCTCTCTCAGGGTGATATCTGTACACTGACTGGTGTCTCTCAGTCTTCTCTCTCTCAGGGTGATATCTGTCCACTGACTGGTGTCTCTCAGTCTTCTCTCTCTCAGGGTGATATCTGTACACTGACTGGTGTATCTCAGTCCCCTCTCTCTCAGGGTGATATCTGTGCACTGGTGTCTCTTGATCCCTCTCTCTCAGGGAGATATCTGTACACTGACTGGTGTATCTCAGTCCCCTCTCTCTCCGGGTGATATCTGTACACTGAATGGTGTATCTCAGTCCCCTCTCTCTCAGGGTGATATCTGTGCACTGGTGTCTCTCAGTCCCCTCTCTCTCAGGGTGATATCTGTACACTGACTGGTGTCTCTCTGTCCCCTCTCTCTCAGGGTGATATCTGTACACTGACTGGTGTCTCTCAGTCCCTCTCTCTCTGGGACATATCTGTACACTGACTGGTGTCTCTCAGTCCTCTCTCTCTCCAGGTGATATCTGTACACTGGTGTCTCTTGGTCCCTCTCTGTCAGGGTGAGATGTGTACACTGACTGGTGTATCTCAGTCCCCTCTCTCTCAGGGTGATATCTGTCCACTGACTGGTGTCTCTCAGTCCCCTATCTCTCAGGGAGATATCTGTACACTGACTGGTGTATCTCAGTCCCCTATCTCTCAGGGAGATATCTGTACACTGACTGGTGTCTCTCAGTCCCTCTCTCTCAGGGAGATATCTGGACACTGACTGGTGTCTCTCAGTCCCCTCTCTCTCCTGGAGATATCTGTACACTGACAGGTGTCTCTCAGTCCCCTCTCTCTCAGGGAGTTATCTGTACACTGTCTGGTGTCACTGAGCCCCCTCTCTCTCAGGGTGATATCTGTACACTGACTGGTGTCTCTCAGTCCTTCTCTCTCTCAATGTGATATCTGTACACTGACTGGTGTCTCTCAGTCCCCTCTCTCTCAGGGTGATATCTGTACAGTGGTGTCTCTTGGTCCCTCTCTCTCAGGGAGTTATCTGTACACTGTCTGGTGTCACTGAGCCCCCTCTCTCTCAGGGTGATATCTGTACACTGACTGGTGTCTCTCAGTCCTTCTCTCTCTCAATGTGATATCTGTACACTGACTGGTGTATCTCAGTCCCCTCTCTCTCAGGGAGATATCTGTACACTGTCTGGTGTCACTGAGCCCCCTCTCTCTCTCAGAGTGATATCTGTACACTGACTGGTGGATCTCAGTCCCCTCTCTCTCAGGGTGATATCTGTACAGTGACTGGTGTCTCTCAGTCCCCTCTCTCTCTCAGGGTGATATCTGTGCACTGTCTGGTGTCACTGAGCCCCCTCTCTCTCAGGGTGATATCTGTACACTGAATGGTGTCTCTCAGTCCCCTCTCTCTCTCAGAGTGATATCTGTACACTGACTGGTGGATCTCAGTCCCCTCTCTCTCAGGGTGATATCTGTACAGTGACTGGTGTCTCTCAGTCCCCTCTCTCTCTCAGGGTGATATCTGTGCACTGACTGGTGTCTCTCAGACCCCTCTCTCTCAGGGAGATATCTGTACACTGACTGGTGTCTCTCAGTTCTCTCTCTCAGGGTGATATCTGAACAGTGACTGGTGTCTCTCAGTCCCCTCTCTCTCAGGGTGATATTTGTACACTGATAGATGGCTCTCAGTCCCTCTCTCTCAGGGTGATATCTGTATACTGACTAGTGTCTCTCAGTCCCTCTCTCTCAGGGTGATATCTGTGCACTGACTTCTGTCCCTCAGTCCCTCTATCTCGGGGTGATATCTGTAGACTGACTGGTGTCGCTCCTTGCCCTCGCTCTCACGGTGATATCTGTGCACTGAATGGTGTCTGTCCGTCCCCTCTCTCTCTCAGTGAGATATCTGTACACTGACTGGTATCTCTCAGTCCCCTCTCTCTCAGGGTGATATCTGTACAGTGGTGTCTCTCAGTCCCTCTCTCTCAGGGTGATATCTGTACACTGACTGGTGTATCTCAGTCCCCTCTCTCTCAGGGTGATATCTGTACACTGTGTGGTGTCTCTCAGTCCCCTCTCTCTCTCAGAGTGATATCTGTACACTGACTGGTGTATCTCAGTCCCCTCTCTCTCAGGGTGATATCTGTGCACTGGTGTCTCTCAGTCCCCCCTCTCTCAGGGGGTTATCTGTACACTGACTGGTGTCTCTCTGTCCCCTCTCTCACAGGGTGATATCTGTACACTGACTGGTGTCTCTCAGTCCCTCTCTCTCTGGGACATATCTGTACACTGACTGGTGTATCTCAGTCCCCTCTCTCTCAGGGTGATATCTGTCCACTGACTGGTGTCTCTCAGTCCCCTATCTCTCAGGGAGATATCTGTACACTGACTGGTGTATCTCAGTCCCCTATCTCTCAGGGAGATATCTGTACACTGACTGGTGTCTCTCAGTCCCTCTCTCTCAGGGAGATATCTGGACACTGACTGGTGTCTCTCAGTCCCCTCTCTCTCCTGGAGATATCTGTACACTGACAGGTGTCTCTCAGTCCCTCTCTCTCAGGGAGATATCTGGACACTGACTGGTGTCTCTCAGTCCCCTCTCTCTCCTGGAGATATCTGTACACTGACTGGTGTCTCTCAGTCCCTCTCTCTCAGGGTGATATCTGTGCACTGACTTCTGTCCCTCAGTCCCTCTATCTCGGGGTGATATCTGTAGACTGACTGGTGTCGCTCCTTGCCCTCGCTCTCACGGTGATATCTGTGCACTGAATGGTGTCTGTCCGTCCCCTCTCTCTCTCAGTGAGATATCTGTACACTGACTGGTGTCTCTCAGTCCCTCTCTCTCAGGGTGATATCTGTACACTGACTGGTGTCTCTCAGTCCCTCTCTCTCAGGGTGATATCTGTACACTGACTGGTGTCTCTCAGTCCTTCTCTCTCTCAATGTGATATCTGTACACTGACCGGTATCTCTCAGTCCCCTCTCTCTCAGGGTGATATCTGGACAGTGGTGTCTCTCAGTCCCCTCGCTCTCAGGGTGATATCTGTACACTGAATGGTGTATCTCTGTCGCCTCTCTCTCTCAGAGTGATATCTGTACACTGACTGGTGTCTCTCAGTCCCCCCTCTCTCAGGGGGCTCTGGACACTGACCGGTGCCTCTCAGTCCCATCGCTCTCAGGGTGATATCTGTGCACTGAATGGTGTCTCTCAGTCCCCTCTCTCTCTCAGAGTGATATCTGTACACTGACTGGTGGATCTCAGTCCCCTCTCTCTCAGGGTGATATCTGTACAGTGACTGGTGTCTCTCAGTTCTCTCTCTCAGGGTGATATCTGTACACTGACTGGTGTCTCTCAGACCCCTCTCTCTCAGGGAGATATCTGTACACTGACTGGTGTCTCTCAGTTCTCTCTCTCAGGGTGATATCTGAACAGTGACTGGTGTCTCTCAGTCCCCTCTCTCTCAGGGTGATATTTGTACACTGATAGATGGCTCTCAGTCCCTCTCTCTCAGGGTGATATCTGTATACTGACTAGTGTCTCTCAGTCCCTCTCTCTCAGGGTGATATCTGTGCACTGACTTCTGTCCCTCAGTCCCTCTATCTCGGGGTGATATCTGTAGACTGACTGGTGTCGCTCCTTGCCCTCGCTCTCACGGTGATATCTGTGCACTGAATGGTGTCTGTCCGTCCCCTCTCTCTCTCAGTGAGATATCTGTACACTGACTGGTATCTCTCAGTCCCCTCTCTCTCAGGGTGATATCTGTACAGTGGTGTCTCTCAGTCCCTCTCTCTCAGGGTGATATCTGTACACTGACTGGTGTATCTCAGTCCCCTCTCTCTCAGGGTGATATCTGTACACTGTGTGGTGTCTCTCAGTCCCCTCTCTCTCTCAGAGTGATATCTGTACACTGACTGGTGTATCTCAGTCCCCTCTCTCTCAGGGTGATATCTGTGCACTGGTGTCTCTCAGTCCCCCCTCTCTCAGGGGGTTATCTGTACACTGACTGGTGTCTCTCTGTCCCCTCTCTCACAGGGTGATATCTGTACACTGACTGGTGTCTCTCAGTCCCTCTCTCTCTGGGACATATCTGTACACTGACTGGTGTATCTCAGTCCCCTCTCTCTCAGGGTGATATCTGTCCACTGACTGGTGTCTCTCAGTCCCCTATCTCTCAGGGAGATATCTGTACACTGACTGGTGTATCTCAGTCCCCTATCTCTCAGGGAGATATCTGTACACTGACTGGTGTCTCTCAGTCCCTCTCTCTCAGGGAGATATCTGGACACTGACTGGTGTCTCTCAGTCCCCTCTCTCTCCTGGAGATATCTGTACACTGACAGGTGTCTCTCAGTCCCTCTCTCTCAGGGAGATATCTGGACACTGACTGGTGTCTCTCAGTCCCCTCTCTCTCCTGGAGATATCTGTACACTGACTGGTGTCTCTCAGTCCCTCTCTCTCAGGGTGATATCTGTGCACTGACTTCTGTCCCTCAGTCCCTCTATCTCGGGGTGATATCTGTAGACTGACTGGTGTCGCTCCTTGCCCTCGCTCTCACGGTGATATCTGTGCACTGAATGGTGTCTGTCCGTCCCCTCTCTCTCTCAGTGAGATATCTGTACACTGACTGGTGTCTCTCAGTCCCTCTCTCTCAGGGTGATATCTGTACACTGACTGGTGTCTCTCAGTCCTTCTCTCTCTCAATGTGATATCTGTACACTGACCGGTATCTCTCAGTCCCCTCTCTCTCAGGGTGATATCTGGACAGTGGTGTCTCTCAGTCCCCTCGCTCTCAGGGTGATATCTGTACACTGAATGGTGTATCTCTGTCGCCTCTCTCTCTCAGAGTGATATCTGTACACTGACTGGTGTCTCTCAGTCCCCCCTCTCTCAGGGGGCTCTGGACACTGACCGGTGCCTCTCAGTCCCATCGCTCTCAGGGTGATATCTGTGCACTGAATGGTGTCTCTCAGTCCCCTCTCTCTCTCAGAGTGATATCTGTACACTGACTGGTGGATCTCAGTCCCCTCTCTCTCAGGGTGATATCTGTACAGTGACTGGTGTCTCTCAGTTCTCTCTCTCAGGGTGATATCTGTACACTGACTGGTGTCTCTCAGACCCCTCTCTCTCAGGGAGATATCTGTACACTGACTGGTGTCTCTCAGTTCTCTCTCTCAGGGTGATATCTGTACAGTGACTGGTGTCTCTCAGTCCCCTCTCTCTCAGGGTGATATTTGTACACTGATAGATGGCTCTCAGTCCCTCTCTCTCAGGGTGATATCTGTATACTGACTAGTGTCTCTCAGTCCCTCTCTCTCAGGGTGATATCTGTGCACTGACTTCTGTCCCTCAGTCCCTCTATCTCGGGGTGATATCTGTAGACTGACTGGTGTATCTCCTTGCCCTCGCTCTCATGGTGATATCTGTACACTGAATGGTGTCTGTCCGTCCCCTCTCTCTCTCAGTGAGATATCTGTACACTGACTGGTATCTCTCAGTCCCCTCTCTCTCAGGGTGATATCTGTACACTGTGTGGTGTCTCTCAGTCCCCTCTCTCTCTCAGAGTGATATCTGTACACTGACTGGTGTATCTCAGTCCCCTCTCTCTCAGGGTGATATCTGTGCACTGGTGTCTCTCAGTCCCCCCTCTCTCAGGGGGTTATCTGTACACTGACAGGTGTCTCTCTGTACCCTCTCTCTCAGGGTGATATCTGTTAACTGACTGGTGTCTCTCAGTCCCTCTCTCTCTGGGACATATCTGGACACTGACTGGTGTCTCTCAGTCCCCTCTCTCTCCGGGTGATATCTGTACACTGACTGGTGTATCTCAGTCCCCTCTCTCTCAGGGTGATATCTGTGCACTGGTGTCTCTTGATCCCTCTCTCTCACGGAGATATCTGTACACTGACTGGTGTATCTCAGTCCCCTCTCTCTCAGGGTGATATCTGTACACTGAATGGTGTATCTCAGTCCCCTCTCTCTCAGGGTGATATCTGCGCACTGGTGTCTCTTGATCCCTCTCTCTCAGGGTGATATCTGTACACTGGTGTCTCTCAGTCCCTCTCTCTCAGGGTGATATTTGTACACTGATAGATGGCTCTCAGTCCCTCTCTCTCAGGGTGATATCTGTATACTGACTAGTGTCTCTCAGTCCCTCTCTCTCAGGGTGATATCTGTGCACTGACTTCTGTCCCTCAGTCCCTCTATCTCGGGGTGATATCTGTAGACTGACTGGTGTATCTCCTTGCCCTCGCTCTCATGGTGATATCTGTACACTGAATGGTGTCTGTCCGTCCCCTCTCTCTCTCAGTGAGATATCTGTACACTGACTGTTGTCTCTCAGTCCCCTCTCTCTCAGGGTGATATCTGTACACTGACTGGTGTATCTCAGTCCCCTCTCTCTCAGGGTGATATCTGTCCACTGACTGGTGTCTCTCAGTCCCCTATCTCTCAGGGAGATATCTGTACACTGACTGGTGTATCTCAGTCCCCTCTCTCTCAGGGTGATATCTGTCCACTGACTGGTGTCTCTCAGTCCCTCTCTCTCAGGGAGATATCTGGACACTGACTGGTGTCTCTCAGTCCCCTCTCTCTCCTGGAGATATCTGTACACTGACAGGTGTCTCTCAGTCCCCTCTCTCTCAGGGAGTTATCTGTACACTGTCTGGTGTCACTGAGCCCCCTCTCTCTCAGGGTGATATCTGTACACTGACTGGTGTCTCTCAGTCCTTCTCTCTCTCATTGTGATATCTGTACACTGACCGGTATCTCTCAGTCCCCTCTCTCTCAGGGTGATATCTGGACAGTGGTGTCTCTCAGTCCCTCTCTCTCAGGGTGATATCTGTACACTGACCGGTGCCTCTCAGTCCCCTCGCTCTCAGGGTGATATCTGTACACTGAATGGTGTATCTCTGTCGCCTCTCTCTCTCAGAGTGATATCTGTACACTGACTGGTGTCTCTCAGTACCCCCTCTCTCAGGGGGCTCTCTGGACACTGACCGGTGCCTCTCAGTCCCATCGCTCTCAGGGTGATATCTGTGCACTGAATGGTGTCTCTCAGTCCCCTCTCTCTCTCAGAGTGATATCTGTACACTGACTGGTGGATCTCAGTCCCCTCTCTCTCAGGGTGATATCTGTACAGTGACTGGTGTCTCTCAGTTCTCTCTCTCAGGGTGATATCTGTGCACTGACTGGTGTCTCTCAGACCCCTCTCTCTCAGGGAGATATCTGTACACTGATAGATGGCTCTCAGTCCCTCTCTCTCAGGGTGATATCTGTATACTGACTAGTGTCTCTCAGTCCCTCTCTCTCAGGGTGATATCTGTGCACTGACTTCTGTCCCTCAGTCCCTCTATCTCGGGGTGATAGCTGTAGACTGACTGGTGTATCTCCTTGCCCTCTCTCTCAGGGTGATATCTGTACAGTGGTGTCTCTCACTCCCTCTCTCTCAGGGTGATATCTGTACACTGACCGGTGCCTCTCAGTCCCCTCGCTCTCAGGGTGATATCTGTACACTGTGTGGTGTCTCTCAGTCCCCTCTCTCTCTCAGAGTGATATCTGTACACTGACTGGTGTATCTCAGTCCCCTCTCTCTCAGGGTGATATCTGTGCACTGGTGTCTCTCAGTCCCCCCTCTCTCAGGGGGTTATCTGTACACTGACAGGTGTCTCTCTGTCCCCTCTCTCTCAGGGTGATATCTGTTAACTGACTGGTGTCTCTCAGTCCCTCTCTCTCTGGGACATATCTGGACACTGACTGGTGTCTCTCAGTCCCCTCTCTCTCCGGGTGATATCTGTACACTGACTGGTGTATCTCAGTCCCCTCTCTCTCAGGGTGATATCTGTGCACTGGTGTCTCTTGATCCCTCTCTCTCAGGGAGATATCTGTACACTGACTGGTGTATCTCAGTCCCCTCTCTCTCCGGGTGATATCTGTACACTGAATGGTGTATCTCAGTCCCCTCTCTCTCAGGGTGATATCTGCGCACTGGTGTCTCTTGATCCCTCTCTCTCAGGGTGATATCTGTACACTGGTGTCTCTCAGTCCCTCTCTCTCAGGGTGATATCTGTACACTGACAGGTGTCTCTCAGTCCCCCCTCTCTCTGGGACATATTTGTACACTGACTGGTGTCTCTCAGTCCTCTCTCTCTCCGGGTGATATCTGTACACTGACAGGTGTATCTCAGTCCCCTCTCTCTCAGGGTGAGATGTGTTCACTGACTGGTGTCTCTCAGTGCCCTCTCTTCTCAGGGTGATATCTGTACACTGACTGGTGTCTCTCAGTCCCCTATCTCTCAGGGAGATATCTGTACACTGACTGGTGTATCTCAGTCCCCTCTCTCTCAGGGTGATATCTGTCCACTGACTGGTGTCTCTCAGTCCCTCTCTCTCAGGGTGATATCTGGACACTGACTGGTGTCTCTCAGTCCCCTCTCTCTCCTGGAGATATCTGTACACTGACAGGTGTCTCTCAGTCCCCTCTCTCTCAGGGAGTTATCTGTACACTGTCTGGTGTCACTGAGCCCCCTCTCTCTCAGGGTGATATCTGTACACTGACTAGTGTCTCTCAGTCCTTCTCTCTCTCATTGTGATATCTGTACACTGACTGGTATCTCTCAGTCCCCTCTCTCTCAGGGTGATATCTGTACACTGACTGGTATCTCTCAGTCCCCTCTCTCTCAGGGTGATATCTGTACAGTGGTGTCTCTCAGTCCCTCTCTCTCAGGGTGATATCTGTACACTGACCGGTGCCTCTCAGTCCCCTCGCTCTCAGGGTGATATCTGTGCACTGACTGGTGTCTCTCAGCCCCTCTCTCTCTCAGGGTGATATCTGTACACTGACTGGTGTCTCTCAGTCTTCTCTCTCTCAGAGTGATATCTGTCCACTGACTGGTGTCTCTCAGTCTTCTCTCTCTCAGGGGGATATCTGTACACTGACTGGTGTATCTCAGTCCCCTCTCTCTCAGGGTGATATCTGTGCACTGGTGTCTCTTGATCCCTCTCTCTCAGGGAGATATCTGTACACTGACTGGTGTATCTCAGTCCCCTCTCTCTCCGGGTGATATCTGTACACTGAATGGTGTATCTCAGTCCCCTCTCTCTCAGGGTGATATCTGTGCACTGGTGTCTCTCAGTCTCCTCTCTCTCAGGGTGATATCTGTACACTGACAGGTGTCTCTCAGTCCCCCCTCTCTCAGGGGGCTATCTGTACACTGACTGGTGTCTCTCTGTCCCCTCTCTCTCAGGGTGAGATGTGTACACTGACTGGTGTCTCTCAGTGCCCTCTCTCTCTCAGGGAGATATCTGTACACTGACTGGTGTCTCTCAGTCCCCTCTCTCTCAGGGTGATATCTGTCCACTGACTGGTGTCTCTCAGTCCCTCTCTCTCAGGGAGATATCTGGACACTGACTGGTGTCTCTCAGTCCCCTCTCTCTCCTGGAGATATCTGTACACTGACAGGTGTCTCTCAGTCCCCTCTCTCTCAGGGAGTTATCTGTACACTGTCTGGTGTCACTGAGCCCCCTCTCTCTCAGGGTGATATCTGTACACTGACTGGTGTCTCTCAGTCCTTCTCTCTCTCATTGTGATATCTGTACACTGACCGGTATCTCTCAGTCCCCTCTCTCTCAGGGTGATATCTGGACAGTGGTGTCTCTCAGTCCCTCTCTCTCAGGGTGATATCTGTACACTGACCGGTGCCTCTCAGTCCCCTCGCTCTCAGGGTGATATCTGTACACTGAATGGTGTATCTCTGTCGCCTCTCTCTCTAAGAGTGATATCTGTACACTGACTGGTGTCTCTCAGTCCCCCCTCTCTCAGGGGGCTCTCTGGACACTGACCGGTGCCTCTCAGTCCCATCGCTCTCAGGGTGATATCTGTGCACTGAATGGTGTCTCTCAGTCCCCTCTCGCTCTCAGAGTGATATCTGTACACTGACTGGTGGATCTCAGTCCCCTCTCTCTCAGGGTGATATCTGTACAGTGACTGGTGTCTCTCAGTTCTCTCTCTCAGGGTGATATCTGTGCACTGACTGGTGTCTCTCAGACCCCTCTCTCTCAGGGAGATATCTGTACACTGACTGGTGTCTCTCAGTTCTCTCTCTCAGGGTGATATCTGTACAGTGACTGGTGTCTCTCAGTCCCCTCTCTCTCAGGGTGATATTTGTACACTGATAGATGGCTCTCAGTCTCTCTCTCTCAGGGTGATATCTGTATACTGACTAGTGTCTCTCAGTCCCTCTCTCTCAGGGTGATATCTGTGCACTGACTTCTGTCCCTCAGTCCCTCTATCTCGGGGTGATATCTGTACACTGACTAGTGTCTCTCAGTCCCTCTCTCTCAGGGTGATATCTGTGCACTGACTTCTGTCCCTCAGTCCCTCTATCTCGGGGTGATATCTGTAGACTGACTGGTGTCTCTCCTTGCCCTCGCTCTCACGGTGATATCTGTACACTGAATGGTGTCTGTCCGTCCCCTCTCTCTCTCAGTGAGATATCTGTACACTGACTGGTATCTCTCAGTCCCCCTCTCTCAGGGTGATATCTGTACAGTGGTGTCTCTCAGTCCCTCTCTCTCAGGGTGATATCTGTACACTGACCGGTGCCTCTCAGTCCCCTCGCTCTCAGGGTGATATCTGTACACTGTGTGGTGTCTCTCAGTCCCCTCTCTCTCTCAGAGTGATATCTGTACACTGACTGGTGTATCTCAGTCCCCTCTCTCTCAGGGTGATATCTGTGCACTGACAGGTGTCTCTCTGTCCCCTCTCTCTCAGGGTGATATCTGTTAACTGACTGGTGTCTCTCAGTCCCTCTCTCTCTGGGACATATCTGTACACTGACTGGTGTCTCTCAGTCCCCTCTCTCTCCGGGTGATATCTGTACACTGACTGGTGTATCTCAGTCCCCTCTCTCTCAGGGTGATATCTGTGCACTGGTGTCTCTTGATCCCTCTCTCTCAGGGAGATATCTGTACACTGACTGGTGTATCTCAGTTCCCTCACTCTCCGGGTGATATCTGTACACTGAATGGTGTATCTCAGTCCCCTCTCTCTCAGGGTGATATCTGTGCACTGGTGTCTCTTGATCCCTCTCTCTCAGGGTGATATCTGTACACTGGTGTCTCTCAGTCCCTCTCTCTCAGGGGGATATCTGTACACTGACAGGTGTCTCTCAGTCCCCCCTCTCTCAGGGGGCTGTCTGTACACTGACTGGTGTCTCTCTGTCCCCTCTCTCTCAGGGTGATATCTGTACACTGACTGGTGTCTCTCAGTCCCTCTCTCTCTGGGACATATCTGTACACTGACTGGTGTCTCTCAGTCCTCTCTCTCTCCGGGTGATATCTGTACACTGACTGGTGTACCTCAGTCCCCTCTCTCTCAGGGTGAGATGTGTACACTGACTGGTGTATCTCAGTGCCCTCTCTTCTCAGGGAGATATCTGTACACTGACTGGTGTCTCTCAGTCCCCAATCTCTCAGGGAGATATCTGTACACTGACTGGTGTATCTCAGTCCCCTCTCTCTCAGGGTGATATCTGTCCACTGACTGGTGTCTCTCAGTCCCTCTCTCTCAGGGAGATATCTGGACACTGACTGGTGTCTCTCAGTCCCCTCTCTCTCCTGGAGATATCTGTACACTGACAGGTGTCTCTCAGTCCCCTCTCTCTCAGGGAGTTATCTGTACACTGTCTGGTGTCACTGAGCCCCCTCTCTCTCAGGGTGATATCTGTACACTGACTAGTGTCTCTCAGTCCTTCTCTCTCTCATTGTGATATCTGTACACTGACTGGTATCTCTCAGTCCCCTCTCTCTCAGGGTGATATCTGTACAGTGGTGTCTCTCAGTCCCTCTCTCTCAGGGTGATATCTGTACACTGACCGGTGCCTCTCAGTCCCCTCGCTCTCAGGGTGATATCTGTGCACTGACTGGTGTCTCTCAGCCCCTCTCTCTCTCAGGGTGATATCTGTACACTGACTGGTGTCTCTCAGTCTTCTCTCACTCAGGGTGATATCTGTCCACTGACTGGTGTCTCTCAGTCTTCTCTCTCTCAGGGTGATATCTGTACACTGACTGGTGTATCTCAGTCCCCTCTCTCTCAGGGTGATATCTGTGCACTGGTGTCTCTTGATCCCTCTCTCTCAGGGAGATATCTGTACACTGACTGGTGTATCTCAGTCCCCTCTCTCTCCGGGTGATATCTGTACACTGAATGGTGTATCTCAGTCCACTCTCTCTCAGGGTGATATCTGTGCACTGGTGTCTCTCAGTCCCCTCTCTCTCAGGGTGATATCCGTACACTGACAGGTGTCTCTCAGTCCCCCCTCTCTCAGGGGGCTATCTGTACACTGACTGGTGTCTCTCTGTCCCCTCTCTCTCAGGGTGATATCTGTACACTGACTGGTGTCTCTCAGTCCCTCTCTCTCTGGGACATATCTGTACACTGACTGGTGTCTCTCAGTCCTCTCTCTCTCCAGGTGATATCTGTACACTGGTGTCTCTTGGTCCCTCTCTCTCAGGGTGAGATGTGTACACTGACTGGTGTCTCTCAGTGCCCTCTCTCTCTCAGGGAGATATCTGTACACTGACTGGTGTCTCTCAGTCCCCACTCTCTCAGGGGGTCTCTGGACACTGACCGGTGCCTCTCAGTCCCATCGCTCTCAGGGTGATATCTGTGCACTGAATGGTGTCTCTCAGTCCCCTCTCTCTCTCAGAGTGATATCTGTACACTGACTGGTGGATCTCAGTCCCCTCTCTCTCGGTGATATCTGTACAGTGACTGGTGTCTCTCAGTTCTCTCTCTCAGGGTGATATCTGTGCACTGACTGGTGTCTCTCAGACCCCTCTCTCTCAGGGTGATATCTGTACACTGACTGGTGTCTCTCAGTCCCTCTCTCTCTGGGACATATCTGTCCACTGACTGGTGTCTCTCAGTCCTCTCTCTCTCAGGGTGATATCTGTATACTGACTAGTGTCTCTCAGTCCCTCTCTCTCAGGGTGATATCTGTGCACTGACTTCTGTCCCTCAGTCCCTCTATCTCGGGGTGATATCTGTAGACTGACTGGTGTCTCTCCTTGCCCTCGCTCTCACGGTGATATCTGTGCACTGAATGGTGTCTGTCCGTCCCCTCTCTCTCTCAGTGAGATATCTGTACACTGACTGGTATCTCTCAGTCCCCTCTCTCTCAGGGTGATATCTGTACAGTGGTGTCTCTCAGTCCCTCTCTCTCAGGGTGATATCTGTACACTGACCGGTGCCTCTCAGTCCCCTCGCTCTCAGGGTGATATCTGTTAACTGACTGGTGTCTCTCAGTCCCTCTCTCTCTGGGACATATCTGTACACTGACTGGTGTCTCTCAGTCCCCTCTCTCTCCGGGTGATATCTGTACACTGACTGGTGTATCTCAGTCCCCTCTCTCTCATGGTGATATCTGTGCACTGGTGTCTCTTGATCCCTCTCTCTCAGGGAGATATCTGTACACTGACTGCTGTATCTCAGTCCCCTCTCTCTCCGGGTGATATCTGTACACTGAATGGTGTATCTCAGTCCCCTCTCTCTCAGGGTGATATCTGTGCACTGGTGTCTCTTGATCCCTCTCTCTCAGGGTGATATCTGTACACTGGTGTCTCTCAGTCCCTCTCTCTCAGGGTGATATCTGTACACTGACAGGTGTCTCTCAGTCCCCCCTCTCTCAGGGGGCTATCTGAACACTGACTGGTGTCTCTCTGTCCCCTCTCTCTCAGGGTGATATCTGTACACTGACTGGTGTCTCTCAGTCCCTCTCTCTCTGGGACATATCTGTCCACTGACGGGTGTCTCTCAATCCTCTCTCTCTCCGGGTGATATCTGTACACTGACTGGTGTATCTCAGTCCCCTCTCTCTCAGGGTGAGGTGTGTACACTGACTGGTGTATCTCAGTGCCCTCTCTCTCAGGGTGATATCTGTCCACTGACTGGTGTCTCTCAGTCCCTCTCTCTCAGGGAGATATCTGGACACTGACTGGTGTCTCTCAGTCCCCTCTCTCTCCTGGAGATATCTGTACACTGACAGGTGTCTCTCAGTCCCCTCTCTCTCAGGGAGTTATCTGTACACTGTCTGGTGTCACTGAGCCCCCTCTCTCTCAGGGTGATATCTGTACACTGACTAGTGTCTCTCAGTCCTTCTCTCTCTCATTGTGATATCTGTACACTGACTGGTATCTCTCAGTCCCCTCTCTCTCAGGGTGATATCTGTACAGTGGTGTCTCTGAGTCCCTCTCTCTCAGGGTGATATCTGTACACTGACCGGTGCTTCTCAGTCCCCTCGCTCTCAGGGTGATATCTGTGCACTGACTGGTGTCTCTCAGCCCCTCTCTCTCTCAGGGTGATATCTGTACACTGACTGGTGTCTCTCAGTCTTCTCTCACTCAGGGTGATATCTGTCCACTGACTGGTGTCTCTCAGTCTTCTCTCTCTCAGGGTGATATCTGTACACTGACTGGTGTATCTCAGTCCCCTCTCTCTCAGGGTGATATCTGTGCACTGGTGTCTCTTGATCCCTCTCTCTCAGGGAGATATCTGTACACTGACTGGTGTATCTCAGTCCCCTCTCACTCCGGGTGATATCTGTACACTGAATGGTGTATCTCAGTCCCCTCTCTCTCAGGGTGATATCTGTGCACTGGTGTCTCTCAGTCCCCTCTCTCTCAGGGTGATATCTGTACACTGACAGGTGTCTCTCAGTCCCCCCTCTCTCAGGGGGCTATCTGTACACTGACTGGTGTCTCTCTGTCCCCTCTCTCTCAGGGTGATATCTGTACACTGACTGGTGTCTCTCAGTCCTCTCTCTCTCCAGGTGATATCTGTACACTGGTGTCTCTTGGTCCCTCTCTCTCAGGGTGAGATGTGTACACTGACTGGTGTCTCTCAGTGCCCTCTCTCTCTCAGGGAGATATCTGTACACTGACTGGTGTCTCTCAGTCCCCTATCTCTCAGGGAGATATCTGTACACTGACTGGTGTATCTCAGTCCCCTCTCTCTCAGGGTGATATCTGTCCACTGACTGGTGTCTCTCAGTCCCTCTCTCTCAGGGAGATATCTGGACACTGACTGGTGTCTCTCAGTCCCCTCTTTCTCTTGGAGATATCTGTACACTGACAGGTGTCTCTCAGTCCCCTCTCTCTCAGGGAGTTATCTGTACACTGTCTGGTGTCACTGAGCCCCCTCTCTCTCAGGGTGATATCTGTACACTGACTGGTGTCTCTCAGTCCTTCTCTCTCTCATTGTGATATCTGTACACTGACCGGTATCTCTCAGTCCCCTCTCTCTCAGGGTGATATCTGGACAGTGGGGTCTCTCAGTCCCTCTCTCTCAGGGTGATATCTGTACACTGACCGGTGCCTCTCAGTCCCCTCGCTCTCAGGGTGATATCTGTACACTGACTGGTGTCTCTCAGTCCCCCCTCTCTCAGGGGGCTCTCTGGACACTGACCGGTGCCTCTCAGTCCCATCGCTCTCAGGGTGATATTTGTGCACTGAATGGTGTCTCTCAGTCCCCTCTCTCTCTCAGAGTGATATCTGTACACTGACTGGTGGATCTCAGTCCCCTCTCTCTCAGGGTGAGATCTGTACAGTGACTGGTGTCTCTCAGTTCTCTCTCTCAGGGTGATATCTGTGCACTGACTGGTGTCTCTCAGACCCCTCTCTCTAAGGGAGATATCTGTACACTGACTGGTGTCTCTCAGTTCTCTCTCTCAGGGTGATATCTGTACAGTGACTGGTGTCTCTCAGTCCCCTCTCTCTCAGGGTGATATTTGTACACTGATAGATGGCTCTCAGTCCCTCTCTCTCAGGGTGATATCTGTATACTGACTAGTGTCTCTCAGTCCCTCTCTCTCAGGGTGATATCTGTGCACTGACTGGTATCTCTCAGTCCCCTCTCTCTCAGGGTGATATCTGTGCACTGACTTCTGTCCCTCAGTCCCTCTATCTCGGGGTGATATCTGTACACTGACTAGTGTCTCTCAGTCCCTCTCTCTCAGGGTGATATCTGTGCACTGACTTCTGTCCCTCAGTCCCTCTATCTCGGGGTGATATCTGTAGACTGACTGGTGTCTCTCCTTGCCCTCGCTCTCACGGTGATATCTGTACACTGAATGGTGTCTGTCCGTCCCCTCTCTCTCTCAGTGAGATATCTGTACACTGACTGGTATCTCTCAGTCCCTCTCTCTCAGGGAGATATCTGGACACTGAATGGTGTCTCTCAGTCCCCTCTCTCTCCTGGAGATATCTGTACACTGACAGGTGTCTCTCAGTCCCCTCTCTCTCAGGGTGATATCTGTACAGTGGTGTCTCTCAGTCCCTCTCTCTCAGGGTGATATCTGTACACTGACCGGTGCCTCTCAGTCCCCTCGCTCTCAGGGTGATATCTGTACACTGTGTGGTGTCTCTCAGTCCCCTCTCTCTCAGGGTGATATCTGTGCACTGACAGGTGTCTCTCTGTCCCCTCTCTCTCAGGGTGATATCTGTTAACTGACTGGTGTCTCTCAGTCCCTCTCTCTCTGGGACATATCTGTACACTGACTGGTGTCTCTCAGTCCCCTCTCTCTCCGGGTGATATCTGTACACTGACTGGTGTATCTCAGTCCCCTCTCTCTCAGGGTGATATCTGTGCACTGGTGTCTCTTGATCCCTCTCTCTCAGGGAGATATCTGTACACTGACTGGTGTATCTCAGTTCCCTCACTCTCCGGGTGATATCTGTACACTGAATGGTGTATCTCAGTCCCCTCTCTCTCAGGGTGATATCTGTGCACTGGTGTCTCTTGATCCCTCTCTCTCAGGGTGATATCTGTACACTGGTGTCTCTCAGTCCCACTCTCTCAGGGTGATATCTGTACACTGACAGGTGTCTCTCAGTCCCCCCTCTCTCAGGGGGCTGTCTGTATACTGACTGGTGTCTCTCTGTCCCCTCTCTCTCAGGGTGATATCTGTACACTGACTGGTGTCTCTCAGTCCCTCTCTCTCTGGGACATATCTGTACACTGACTGGTGTCTCTCAGCCCCTCTCTCAGGGTGATATCTGTACACTGACTGGTGTCTCTCAGTCCCCAATCTCTCAGGGAGATATCTGTACACTGACTGGTGTATCTCAGTCCCCTCTCTCTCAGGGTGATATCTGTCCACTGACTGGTGTCTCTCAGTCCCTCTCTCTCAGGGAGATATCTGGACACTGACTGGTGTCTCTCAGTCCCCTCTCTCTCCTGGAGATATCTGTGCACTGACAGGTGTCTCTCAGTCCCCTCTCTCTCAGGGAGTTATCTGTACACTGTCTGGTGTCACTGAGCCCCCTCTCTCTCAGGGTGATATCTGTACACTGACTAGTGTCTCTCAGTCCTTCTCTCTCTCATTGTGATATCTGTACACTGACTGGTATCTCTCAGTCCCCTCTCTCTCAGGGTGATATCTGTACAGTGGTGTCTCTCAGTCCCTCTCTCTCAGGGTGATATCTGTACACTGACCGGTGCCTCTCAGTCCCCTCGCTCTCAGGGTGATATCTGTGCACTGACTGGTGTCTCTCAGCCCCTCTCTCTCTCAGGGTGATATCTGTACACTGACTGGTGTCTCTCAGTCTTCTCTCACTCAGGGTGATATCTGTCCACTGACTGGTGTCTCTCAGTCTTCTCTCTCTCAGGGTGATATCTGTACACTGACTGGTGTATCTCAGTCCCCTCTCTCTCAGGGTGATATCTGTACACTGACTGGTGTATCTCAGTCCCCTCTCTCTCCGGGTGATATCTGTACACTGAATGGTGTATCTCAGTCCACTCTCTCTCAGGGTGATATCTGTGCACTGGTGTCTCTCAGTCCCCTCTCTCTCAGGGTGATATCCGTACACTGACAGGTGTCTCTCAGTCCCCCCTCTCTCAGGGGGCTATCTGTACACTGACTGGTGTCTCTCTGTCCCCTCTCTCTCAGGGTGATATCTGTACACTGACTGGTGTCTCTCAGTCCCTCTCTCTCTGGGACATATCTGTACACTGACTGGTGTCTCTCAGTCCTCTCTCTCTCCAGGTGATATCTGTACACTGGTGTCTCTTGGTCCCTCTCTCTCAGGGTGAGATGTGTACACTGACTGGTGTCTCTCAGTGCCCTCTCTCTCTCAGGGAGATATCTGTACACTGACTGGTGTCTCTCAGTCCCCTATCTCTCAGGGAGATATCTGTACACTGAATGGTGTATCTCAGTCCCCTTCTCTCAGGGTGATATCTGTCCACTGACTGGTGTCTCTCAGTCCCTCTCTCTCAGGGAGATATCTGGACACTGACTGGTGTCTCTCAGTCCCCTCTCTCTCCTGGAGATATCTGTACACTGACAGGTGTCTCTCAGTCCTTCTCTCTCTCATTGTGATATCTGTACACTGACCGGTATCTCTCAGTCCCCTCTCTCTCAGGGTGATATCTGGACAGTGGTGTCTCTCAGTCCCTCTCTCTCAGGGTGATATCTGTACACTGACCGGTGCCTCTCAGTCCCCTCGCTCTCAGGGTGATATCTGTACACTGAATGGTGTATCTCTGTCCCCACTCTCTCAGGGGGCTCTCTGGACACTGACCGGTGCCTCTCAGTCCCATCGCTCTCAGGGTGATATCTGTGCACTGAATGGTGTCTCTCAGTCCCCTCTCTCTCTCAGAGTGATATCTGTACACTGACTGGTGTCTCTCAGTCCCTCTCTCTCTGGGACATATCTGTCCACTGACTGGTGTCTCTCAGTCCTCTCTCTCTCGGTGATATCTGTACAGTGACTGGTGTCTCTCAGTTCTCTCTCTCAGGGTGATATCTGTGCACTGACTGGTGTCTCTCAGACCCCTCTCTCTCAGGGTGATATCTGTACACTGACTGGTGTCTCTCAGTCCCTCTCTCTCTGGGACATATCTGTCCACTGACTGGTGTCTCTCAGTCCTCTCTCTCTCAGGGTGATATCTGTATACTGACTAGTGTCTCTCAGTCCCTCTCTCTCAGGATGATATCTGTGCACTGACTTCTGTCCCTCAGTCCCTCTATCTCGGGGTGATATCTGTAGACTGACTGGTGTCTCTCCTTGCCCTCGCTCTCACGGTGATATCTGTGCACTGAATGGTGTCTGTCCGTCCCCTCTCTCTCTCAGTGAGATATCTGTACACTGACTGGTATCTCTCAGTCCCCTCTCTCTCAGGGTGATATCTGTACAGTGGTGTCTCTCAGTCCCTCTCTCTCAGGGTGATATCTGTACACTGACCGGTGCCTCTCAGTCCCCTCGCTCTCAGGGTGATATCTGTACACTGACTGGTGTATCTCAGTCCCCTCTCTCTCTCAGAGTGATATCTTTGCACTGGTGTCTCTCAGTCCCCCCTCTCTCAGGGGGTTATCTGTACACTGACAGGTGTCTCTCTGTCCCCTCTCTCTCAGGGTGATATCTGTTAACTGACTGGTGTCTCTCAGTCCCTCTCTCTCTGGGACATATCTGTACACTGACTGGTGTCTCTCAGTCCCCTCTCTCTCCGGGTGATATCTGTACACTGACTGGTGTATCTCAGTCCCCTCTCTCTCAGGGTGATATCTGTGCACTGGTGTCTCTTGATCCCTCTCTCTCAGGGAGATATCTGTACACTGACTGGTGTATCTCAGTCCCCTCTCTCTCCGGGTGATATCTGTACACTGAATGGTGTATCTCAGTCCCCTCTCTCTCAGGGTGATATCTGTGCACTGGTGTCTCTTGATCCCTCTCTCTCAGGGTGATATCTGTACACTGGTGTCTCTCAGTCCCTCTCTCTCAGGGTGATATCTGTACACTGACAGGTGTCTCTCAGTCCCCCCTCTCTCAGGGGGCGATCTGTACACTGACTGGTGTCTCTCTGTCCCCTCTCTCTCAGGGTGATATCTGTACACTGACTGGTGTCTCTCAGTCCCTCTCTCTCTGGGACATATCTGTCCACTGACTGGTGTCTCTCAATCCTCTCTCTCTCCAGGTGATATCTGTACACTGACTGGTGTATCTCAGTCCCCTCTCTCTCAGGGTGAGATGTGTACACTGACTGGTGTATCTCAGTGCCCTCTCTCTCAGGGTGATATCTGTCCACTGACTGGTGTCTCTCAGTCCCTCTCTCTCAGGGAGATATCTGGACACTGACTGGTGTCTCTCAGTCCCCTCTCTCTCCTGGAGATATCTGTACACTGACAGGTGTCTCTCAGTCCCCTCTCTCTCAGGGAGTTATCTGTACACAGTCTGGTGTCACTGAGCCCCCTCTCTCTCAGGGTGATATCTGTACACTGACTAGTGTCTCTCAGTCCTTCTCTCTCTCATTGTGATATCTGTACACTGACTGGTATCTCTCAGTCCCCTCTCTCTCAGGGTGATATCTGTACAGTGGTGTCTCTCAGTCCCTCTCTCTCAGGGTGATATCTGTACACTGACCGGTGCCTCTCAGTCCCCTCGCTCTCAGGGTGATATCTGTGCACTGACTGGTGTCTCTCAGCCCCTCTCTCTCTCAGGGTGATATCTGTACACTGACTGGTGTCTCTCAGTCTTCTCTCACTCAGGGTGATATCTGTCCACTGACTGGTGTCTCTCAGTCTTCTCTCTCTCAGGGTGATATCTGTACACTGACTGGTGTATCTCAGTCCCCTCTCTCTCAGGGTGATATCTGTGCACTGGTGTCTCTTGATCCCTCTCTCTCAGGGAGATATCTGTACACTGACTGGTGTATCTCAGTCCCCTCTCACTCCGGGTGATATCTGTACACTGAATGGTGTATCTCAGTCCCCTCTCTCTCAGGGTGATATCTGTGCACTGGTGTCTCTCAGTCCCCTCTCTCTCAGGGTGATATCTGTACACTGACAGGTGTCTCTCAGTCCCCCCTCTCTCAGGGGGCTATCTGTACACTGACTGGTGTCTCTCTGTCCCCTCTCTCTCAGGGTGATATCTGTACACTGACTGGTGTCTCTCAGTCCCTCTCTCTCTCCAGGTGATATCTGTACACTGGTGTCTCTTGGTCCCTCTCTCTCAGGGTGAGATGTGTACACTGACTGGTGTCTCTCAGTCCCCTCTCTCTCAGGGAGATATCTGTACACTGACTGGTGTATCTCAGTCCCCTCTCTCTCAGGGTGATATCTGTCCACTGACTGGTGTCTCTCAGTCCCTCTCTCTCAGGGAGATACCTGGACACTGACTGGTGTCTCTCAGTCCCCTCTTTCTCTTGGAGATATCTGTACACTGACTGATGTCTCTCAGTCCCCTATCTCTCAGGGAGATATCTGTACACTGACTGGTGTATCTCAGTCCCCTCTCTCTCAGGGTGATATCTGTCCACTGACTGGTGTCTCTCAGTCCCTCTCTCTCAGGGAGATACCTGGACACTGACTGGTGTCTCTCAGTCCCCTCTTTCTCTTGGAGATATCTGTACACTGACAGGTGTCTCTCAGTCCCCTCTCTCTCAGGGAGTTATCTGGACACTGTCTGGTGTCACTGAGCCCCCTCTCTCTCAGGGTGATATCTGTACACTGACTGGTGTCTCTCAGTCCTTCTCTCTCTCATTGTGATATCTGTACACTGACCGGTATCTCTCAGTCCCCTCTCTCTCAGGGTGATATCTGGACAGTGGGGTCTCTCAGTCCCTCTCTCTCAGGGTGATATCTGTACACTGACCGGTGCCTCTCAGTCCCCTCGCTCTCAGGGTGATATCTGTACACTGAATGGTGTATCTCTGTCGCCTCTCTCTCTCAGAGTGATATCTGTACACTGACTGGTGTCTCTCAGTCCCCCCTCTCTCAGGGGGCTCTCTGGACACTGACCGGTGCCTCTCAGTCCCATCGCTCTCAGGGTGATATCTGTGCACTGAATGGTGTCTCTCAGTCCCCTCTCTTTCTCAGAGTGA
Source organism: Heterodontus francisci (assembly GCF_036365525.1). Lineage (NCBI taxonomy): Eukaryota > Metazoa > Chordata > Chondrichthyes > Heterodontiformes > Heterodontidae > Heterodontus > Heterodontus francisci. The sequence continues at coordinate 51,094 of NW_027141097.1, forward strand.
TATCTGTACACTGACTGGTGGATCTCAGTCCCCTCTCTCTCAGGGTGATATCTGTACAGTGACTGGTGTCTCTCAGTTCTCTCTCTCAGGGTGATATCTGTGCACTGACTGGTGTCTCTCAGACCCCTCTCTCTAAGGGAGATATCTGTACACTGACTGGTGTCTCTCAGTTCTCTCTCTCAGGGTGATATCTGTACAGTGACTGGTGTCTCTCAGTCCCCTCTCTCTCAGGGTGATATTTGTACACTGATAGATGGCTCTCAGTCCCTCTCTCTCAGGGTGATATCTGTATACTGACTAGTGTCTCTCAGTCCCTCTCTCTCAGGGTGATATCTGTGCACTGACTTCTGTCCCTCAGTCCCTCTATCTCGGGGTGATATCTGTAGACTGACTGGTGTCTCTCCTTGCCCTTGCTCTCACGGTGATATCTGTACACTGAATGGTGTCTGTCCGTCCCCTCTCTCTCTCAGTGAGATGTCTGTACACTGACTGGTATCTCTCAGTCCCCTCTCTCTCAGGGTGATATCTGTACAGTGGTGTCTCTCAGTCCCTCTCTCTCAGGGTGATATCTGTACACTGACCGGTGCCTCTCAGTCCCCTCGTTCTCAGGGTGATATCTGTACACTGACTGGTGTATCTCAGTCCCCTCTCTCTCAGGGTGAGATGTGTACACTGACTGGTGTCTCTCAGTGCCCTCTCTTCTCAGGGAGATATCTGTACACTGACTGGTGTCTCTCAGTCCCCTATCTCTCAGGGAGATATCTGTACACTGACTGGTGTATCTCAGTCCCCTCTCTCTCAGGGTGATATCTGTCCACTGACTGGTGTCTCTCAGTCCCTCTCTCTCAGGGAGATATCTGGACACTGACTGGTGTCTCTCAGTCCCCTCTCTCTCCTGGACATATCTGTACACTGACAGGTGTCTCAGTCCCCTCTCTCTCAGTGAGTTATCTGTACACTGTCTGGTGTCACTGAGCCCCCTCTCTCTCAGGGTGATATCTGTACACTGACTAGTGTCTCTCAGTCCTTCTCTCTCTCATTGTGATATCTGTACACTGACTGGTATCTCTCAGTCCCCTCTCTCTCAGGGTGATATCTGTACAGTGGTGTCTCTCAGTCCCTCTCTCTCAGGGTGATATCTGTACACTGACCGGTGCCTCTCAGTCCCCTCGCTCTCAGGGTGATATCTGTGCACTGACTGGTGTCTCTCAGCCCCTCTCTCTCTCAGGGTGATATCTGTACACTGACTGGTGTCTCTCAGTCTTCTCTCTCTCAGGGTGATATCTGTCCACTGACTGGTGTTTCTCAGTCTTCTCTCTCTCAGGGTGATATCTGTACACTGACTGGTGTATCTCAGTCCCCTCTCTCTCAGGGTGATATCTGTGCACTGGTGTCTCTTGATCCCTCTCTCTCAGGGAGATATCTGTACACTGACTGGTGTATCTCAGTCTCCTCTCTCTCCGGGTGATATCTGTACACTGAATGGTGTATCTCAGTCCCCTCTCTCTCAGGGTGATATCTGTGCACTGGTGTCTCTCAGTCCCCTCTCTCTCAGGGTGATATCTGTACACTGACAGGTGTCTCTCAGTCCCCCCTCTCTCAGGGGGCTATCTGTACACTGACTGGTGTCTCTCAGTCCCTCTCTCTCTGGGACATATCTGTACACTGACTGGTGTCTCTCAGTCCTCTCTCTCTCCAGGTGATATCTGTACACTGGTGTCTCTTGGTCCCTCTCTCTCAGGGTGAGATGTGTACACTGACTGGTGTCTCTCAGTGCCCTCTCTCTCTCAGGGAGATATCTGTACACAGACTGGTGTCTCTCAGTCCCCTATCTCTCAGGGAGATATCTGTACACTGACTGGTGTATCTCAGTCCCCTCTCTCTCAGGGTGATATCTGTACACTGACTGGTGTCTCTCAGTCTTCTCTCTCTCAGGGTGATATCTGTCCACTGACTGGTGTCTCTCAGTCCCCTCTCTCTCAGGGTGATATCTGTACACTGACTGGTGTATCTCAGTCCCCTCTCTCTCAGGGTGATATCTGTGCACTGGTGTCTCTTGATCCCTCTCTCTCAGGGAGATATCTGTACACTGACTGGTGTATCTCAGTCTCCTCTCTCTCCGGGTGATATCTGTACACTGAATGGTGTATCTCAGTCCCCTCTCTCTCAGGGTGATATCTGTGCACTGGTGTCTCTCAGTCCCCTCTCTCTCAGGGAGATATCTGTACACTGACTGGTGTATCTCAGTCCTCTCTCTCTCAGGGAGATATCTGTACACAGACTGGTGTCTCTCAGTCCCCTATCTCTCAGGGAGATATCTGTACACTGACTGGTGTATCTCAGTCCCCTCTCTCTCAGGGTGATATCTGTCCACTGACTGGTGTCTCTCAGTCCCTCTCTCTCAGGGAGTTATCTGTACACTGTCTGGTGTCACTGAGCCCCCTCTCTCTCAGGGTGATATCTGTACACTGACTGGTGTCTCTCAGTCCTTCTCTCTCTCATTGTGATATCTGTACACTGACCGGTATCTCTCAGTCCCCTCTCTCTCAGGGTGATATCTGGACAGTGGTGTCTCTCAGTCCCTCTCTCTCAGGGTGATATCTGTACACTGACCGGTGCCTCTCAGTCCCCTCGCTCTCAGGGTGATATCTGTACACTGAATGGCGCATCTCTGTCGCCTCTCTCTCTCAGAGTGATATCTGTACACTGACTGGTGTCTCTCAGTCCCCCCTCTCTCAGGCGGCTCTCTGGACACTGACCGGTGCCTCTCAGTCCCATCGCTCTCAGGGTGATATCTGTGCACTGAATGGTGTCTCTCAGTCCCCTCTCTCTCTCAGAGTGATATCTGTACACTGACTGGTGTCTCTCAGTTCTCTCTCTCAGGGTGATATCTGTGCACTGACTGGTGTCTCTCAGACCCCTCTCTCTCAGGGAGATATCTGTACACTGACTGGTGTCTCTCAGTTCTCTCTCTCAGGGTGATATCTGTCCAGTGACTGGTGTCTCTCAGTCCCCTCTCTCTCAGGGTGATATTTGTACACTGATAGATGGCTCTCAGTCCCTCTCTCTCAGGGTGATATCTGTATACTGACTAGTGTCTCTCAGTCCCTCTCTCTCAGGGTGATATCTGTGCACTGACTTCTGTCCCTCAGTCCCTCTATCTCGGGGTGATATCTGTAGACTGACTGGTGTCTCTCCTTGCCCTCGCTGTCACGATGATATCTGTACACTGAATGGTGTCTGTCCGTCCCCTCTCTCTCTCAGTGAGATATCTGTACACTGACTGGTGTCTCTCAGTCCCCTCTCTCTCAGGGTGATATCTGTACAGTGGTGTCTCTCAGTCCCCTCGCCCTCAGGGTGATATCTGTACACTGTGTGGTGTCTCTCAGTCCCCTCTCTCTCTCAGAGTGATATCTGTGCACTGACTGGTGTATCTCAGTCCCCTCTCTCTCAGGGTGATATCTGTGCACTGGTGTCTCTCAGTCCCTCTCTCTCAGGGTGATATTTGTACACTGACTGGTGTCTCTCAGTCCCCCCTCTCTTAGGGGGTTATCTGTACACTGACAGGTGTCTCTCTGTCCCCTCTCTCTCAGGGTGATATCTGTTAACTGACTGGTGTCTTTCAGTCCCTCTCTCTGGGACATATCTGTACACTGACTGGTGTCTCTCAGTCCCCTCTCTCTCTGGGACATATCTGTACACTGACTGGTGTCTCTCAGTCCTCTCTCTCTCCGGGTGATATCTGTACACTGACTGGTGTATCTCAGTCCCCTCTCTCTCAGGGTGATATCTGTCCACTGACTGGTGTCTCTTGGTCCCTCTCTCTCAGGGTGAGATGTGTACACTGACTGGTGTCTCTCAGTCCCACTCTCTCAGGGAGATATCTGTACACTGACTGGTGTATCTCAGTCCCCTCTCTCTCAGGGTGATATCTGTCCACTGACTGGTGTCTCTCAGTCCCTCTCTCTCAGGGAGATATCTGTACACTGACTGGTGTCCCTCAGTCCCTCTCTCTCAGGGAGATATCTGGACACTGACTGGTGTCTCTCCTTGCCCTCGCTCTCACGGTGATATCTGTACACTGAATGGTGTCTGTCCGTCCCCTCTCTCTCTCAGTGAGATATCTGTACACTGACTGGTATCTCTCAGTCCCTCTCTCTCAGGGAGATATCTGGACACTGAATGGTGTCTCTCAGTCCCCTCTCTCTCCTGGAGATATCTGTACACTGACAGGTGTCTCTCAGTCCCCTCTCTCTCAGGGAGTTATCTGTACACTGTCTGGTATCACTGAGCCCCCTCTCTCTCAGGGTGATATCTGTACACTGACTGGTGTCTCTCAGTCCTTCTCTCTCTCATTGTGATATCTGTACACTGACCGGTATCTCTCAGTCCCCTCTCTCTCAGGGTGATATCTGTACAGTGGTGTCTCTCAGTCCCTCTCTCTCAGGGTGATATCTGTACACTGACCGGTGCCTCTCAGTCCCCTCGCTCTCAGGGTGATATCTGTACACTGTGTGGTGTCTCGCAGTCCCCTCTCTCTCTCAGAGTGATATCTGTACACTGACTGGTGTATCTCAGTCCCCTCTCTCTCAGGGTGATATCTCTGCACTGGTGTCTCTCAGTCCCCCCTCTCTCAGGGGGTTATCTGTGCACTGACAGGTGTCTCTCTGTCCCCTCTCTCTCAGGGTGATATCTGTTAACTGACTGGTGTCTCTCAGTCCCCTCTCTCTCAGGGTGATATCTGTACACTGACTGGTGTCTCTCAGTCCCTCTCTCTCAGGGTGATATCTGTACACTGACTGGTGTCTCTCAGTCCCCTCTCTCTCAGGGTGATATCTGTACACTGACTGGTGTCTCTCAGTCCCTCTCTCTCAGGGTGATATCTGTACACTGACTGGTCTCTCTCAGTCCCTCTCTCTCTGTGATATCTGTACACTGACTGGTGTCTCTCAGTCCCTCTCTCTCAGGGTGATATCTGTACACTGACTGGTGTCTCTCAGTCCCCTCTCTCTCAGGGTCATAGCTGTACACTGACTGGTGTCTCTCAGCCCCTCTCTCTCTCAGGGTGATATCTGTATACTGACTGGTGTCTCTCAGTCCCTCTCTCTCAGGGTGATATCTGTACACTGACTGGTGTCTCTCAGTCCCTCTCTCTGGGACATATCTGTACACTGACTGGTGTCTCTCAGTCCCCTCTCTCTCAGGGTGATATCTGTTCGCTGACTGGTGTCTCTCAGTCTTCTCTCTCTCAGGGTGATATCTGTACACTGACTGGTGTCTCTCAGTCCCCTCTCTCTCAGGGTGATATCTGTACACTGACTGGTGTCTCTCAGTCCCCTCTCTCTCAGGGTGATATCTGTACACTGACTGGTGTCTCTCAGTCCCCTCTCTCTCAGGGTGATATCTGTACACTGACTGGTGTCTCTCAGTCCCCTCTCTCTCAGGGTGATATCTGTACACTGACTGGTGTCTCTCAGTCCCCTCTCTCTCAGGGTGATATCTGTACACTGACTGGTGTCTCTCAGTCCCTCTCTCTCTCAGGGTGATATCTGTACACTGACTGGTGTCTCTCAGTCCCTCTCTCTCTCAGGGTGATATCTTTACACTGACTGGTGTCTCTCAGTCCCCTCTCTTTCAGGGTGATATCTGTACACTGACTGGTGTCTCTCAGTCCCTCTCTCTCAGGGTGATATCTGTACACTGACTGGTGTCTCTCAGTCCCCTCTCTCTCATGGTGATATCTGTATACTGACTGGTGTCTCTCAGTCCCCTCTCTCTCAGGGTGATATCTGTACACTGACTGGTGTCTCTCAGTCCCTCTGTCTCTCAGGGTGATATCTGTATACTGACTGGTGTCTCTCAGTCCCCTCTCTCTCAGGGTGATATCTGTATACTGACTGGTGTCTCTCAGTCCCCTCTCTCTCAGGGTGATATCTGTATCCTGACTGGTGTCTCTCAGTCCCTCTCTCTCAGGGTGATATTTGTGCACTGACTGGTGTCTCTCAGTCCCCCCTCTCTCAGGGGGTTATCTGTACACTGTCAGGTGTCTCTCTGTCCCCTCTCTCTCAGGGTGATATCTGTTAACTGACTGGTGTCTTTCAGTCCCTCTCTCTCTGGGACATATCTGTACACTGACTGGTGTCTCTCAGTCCCCTCTCTCTCTGGGACATATCTGTACACTGACTGGTGTATCTCAGTCCCCTCTCTCTCCGGGTGATATCTGTACACTGGTGTCTCTTGGTCCCTCTCTCTCAGGGTGAGATGTGTGCACTGACTGGTGTCTCTCAGTGCCCTCTCTCTCTCAGGGTGATATCTGTACACTGACTGGTGTCTCTCCTTTCCCTCGCTCTCAGGGTGATATCTGTACAGTGGTGTCTCTCAGTCCCTCTCTCTCAGGGTGATATCTGTACACTGACCGGTGCCTCTCAGTCCCCTCGCTCTCAGGGTGATATCTGTACACTGACTGGTGTCTCTCAGCCCCTCTCTCTCTCAGGGTGATATCTGTATACTGACTGGTGTCTCTCAGTCCCTCTCTCTCAGGGTGATATCTGTACACTGACTGGTGTCTCTCAGTCCCTCTCTCTGGGACATATCTGTACACTGACTGGTGTCTCTCAGTCCCCTCTCTCTCAGGGTGATATCTGTTCGCTGACTGGTGTCTCTCAGTCTTCTCTCTCTCAGGGTGATATCTGTACACTGACTGGTGTCTCTCAGTCCCCTCTCTCTCAGGGTGATATCTGTACACTGACTGGTGTCTCTCAGTCCCCTCTCTCTCAGGGTGATATCTGTACACTGACTGGTGTCTCTCAGTCCCCTCTCTCTCAGGGTGATATCTGTACACTGACTGGTGTCTCTCAGTCCCCTCTCTCTCAGGGTGATATCTGTACACTGACTGGTGTCTCTCAGTCCCCTCTCTCTCAGGGTGATATCTGTACACTGACTGGTGTCTCTCAGTCCCCTCTCTCTCAGGGTGATATCTGTACACTGACTGGTGTCTCTCAGTCCCTCTCTCTCTCAGGGTGATATCTCTACACTGACTGGTGTCTCTCAGTCCCCTCTCTCTCAGGGTGATATCTGTACACTGACTGGTGTCTCTCAGTCCCCTCTCTCTCAGGGTGATATCTGTACACTGACTGGTGTCTCTCAGTCCCTCTCTCTCTCAGGGTGATATCTGTACACTGACTGGTGTCTCTCAGTCCCTCTCTCTCTCAGGGTGATATCTTTACACTGACTGGTGTCTCTCAGTCCCCTCTCTTTCAGGGTGATATCTGTACACTGAATGGTGTCTCTCAGTCCCCTCTCTCTCATGGTGATATCTGTATACTGACTGGTGTCTCTCAGTCCCCTCTCTCTCAGGGTGATATCTGTATACTGACTGGTGTCTCTCAGTCCCCTCTGTCTCTCAGGGTGATATCTGTATCCTGACTGGTGTCTCTCAGTCCCTCTCTCTCAGGGTGATATTTGTACACTGACTGGTGTCTCTCAGTCCCCCCTCTCTCAGGGGGTTATCTGTACACTGTCAGGTGTCTCTCTGTCCCCTCTCTCTCAGGGTGATATCTGTTAACTGACTGGTGTCTTTCAGTCCCTCTCTCTCTGGGACATATCTGTACACTGACTGGTGTCTCTCAGTCCCCTCTCTCTCTGGGACATATCTGTACACTGACTGGTGTCTCTCAGTCCTCTCTCTCTCCGGGTGATATCTGTACACTGGTGTCTCTTGGTCCCTCTCTCTCAGGGTGATATCTGTATCCTGACTGGTGTCTCTCAGTCCCTCTCTCTCCGGGTGATATCTGTACACTGACTGGTGTCTCTCAGTGCCCTCTCTCTCTCAGGGAGATATCTGTACACTGACTGGTGTCTCTCAGTGCCCTCTCTCTCTCAGGGAGATATCTGTACACTGACTGGTGTCTCTCAGTCCCCTATCTCTCAGGGAGATATCTGTCCACTGACTGGTGTCTCTCAGTCCCTCTCTCTCAGGGAGATATCTGGACACTGACTGGTGTCTCTCCTTGCCCTCGCTCTCACGGTGATATCTGTACACTGAATGGTGTCTGTCCGTCCCCTCTCTCTCTCAGTGAGATATCTGTACACTGACTGGTATCTCTCAGTCCCCTCTCTCTCAGGGTGATATCTGTACAGTGGTGTCTCTCAGTCCCTCTCTCTCAGTGTGATATCTGTACACTGACCGGTGCCTCTCAGTCCCCTCGCTCTCAGGGTGATATCTGTACACTGTGTGGTGTCTCTCAGTCCCTCTCTCTCAGAGTGATATCTGTACACTGACTGGTGTATCTCAGTCCCCTCTCTCTCAGGGTGATATCTGTGCACTGGTGTCTCTCAGTCCCTCTCTCTCAGGGTGATATTTGTACACTGACTGGTGTCTCTCAGTCCCCCCTCTCTCAGGGGGTTATCTGTACACTGACAGGTGTCTCTCTGTCCCCTCTCTCTCAGGGTGATATCTGTTAACTGACTGGTGTCTCTCAGTCCCTCTCTCTCTGGGACATATCTGTACACTGACTGGTGTCTCTCAGTCCCCTCTCTCTCCAGGTGATATCTGTACACTGACTGGTGTATCTCAGTCCTCTCTCTCTCAGGGTGATATCTGTGCACTGGTGTCTCTTGATCCCTCTCTCTCAGGGAGATATCTGTACACTGACTGGTGTATCTCAGTCCCCTCTCTCTCAGGGTGATATCTGTACACTGACTGGAGTCTCCCAGCCCCTCACTCTCAGGGTGATATATGTACACTGACTGGTGTCTCTCAGCCCCTCTCTCTCAGGGTGATATCTGTACACTGACTGGTGTCTCTCAGTCCCCTCTCTCTCAGGGTGATATCTGTACAATGACTGGTGTCTCTCAGTCCCCTCTCTCTCAGGGTGATATCTGTACACTGACTGGTGTCTCTCAGTCCCTCTCTCTCAGGGTGATATCTGTACACTGACTGCTGTCTCTCAGTCCCCTCTCTCTCAGGGTGATAGCTGTACACTGACTGGTGTCTCTCAGCCCCTCTCTCAGGGTGATATCTGTACACTGACTGGTGTCTCCCAGCCCCTCTCTCTCAGGGTGAAATCTGTACACTGACTGGTGTCTCTCAGCCCCACTCTCTCTCAGGGTGATATCTGTACACTGACTGCTGTCTCTCAGTCCCCTCTCTCTCAGGGTGATAGCTGTACACTGACTGGTGTCTCTCAGTCCCCCCTCTCTCTCAGGGTGATATCTGTACACTGACTGGTGTCTCCCAGCCCCTCTCTCTCAGGGTGATATCTGTACACTGACTGGTGTCTCTCAGCCCCTCTCTCTCAGGCTGATATCTGTACACTGACTGGTGTCTCTCAGTCCCCCCTCTCTCTCAGGGTGATATCTGTCCACTGACTGGTGTCTCTCAGTCTTCTCTCTCTCAGGGTGATATCTGTACACTGACTGGTGTCTCTCAGTCTTCTCTTTCTCAGGGTGATATCTGTACACTGACTGGTGTCTCTCAGCCCCTCTCTCTCTCAGGGTGATATCTGTATACGGAGTGGTGTCTCTCAGTCCCTCTCTCTGGGACATATCTGTACACTGACTGGTGTCTCTCAGTCCCCTCTGTCTCAGGGTGATATCTGTTCGCTGACTGGTGTCTCTCAGTCTTCTCTCTCTCAGGGTGATATCTGTACACTGACTGGTGTCTCTCAGTCCCCTCTCTCTCAGGGTGATATCTGTACACTGACTGGTGTCTCCCAGTCCCCTCTCTCTCATGGTGATATCTGTATACTGACTGGTGTCTCTCAGTCCCCTCTCTCTCAGGGTGATATCTGTACACTGACTGGTGTCTCTCAGTCCCCTCTCTCTCAGGGTCATAGCTGTACACTGACTGGTGTCTCTCAGCCCCTCTCTCTCTCAGGGTGATATCTGTATACTGACTGGTGTCTCTCAGTCCCTCTCTCTCAGGGTGATATCTGTACACTGACTGGTGTCTCTCAGTCCCCTCTCTCTCAGGGTGATATCTGTATACTGACTGGTGTCTCTCAGTCCCCTCTCTCTCAGGGTGATATCTGTACACTGACTGGTGTCTCTCAGTCCCCTCTCTCTCAGGGTGATATCTGTACACTGACTGGTGTCTCTCAGTCCCTCTCTCTCAGGGAGATATCTGTACACTGACTGTTGTCTCTCAGTCCCCTCTCTCTCAGGGTGATATCTGTCCACTGACTGTTGTCTCTCAGTCCCCTCTCTCTCAGGGTGATATCTGTACACTGACTGGTGTCTCTCAGTCCCCTCTCTCTCAGGGTGATATCTGTGCACTGACTGGTGTCTCTCAGTCCCCTCTCTCTCAGGGAGATATCTGTACACGGACTGGTGTCTGTCAGTCCCCTCTCTCTCAGGGTGATATCTGTACACTGACTGGTATCTCTCAGTCCCTCTCTCTCACGGTGATATCTGTACACTGACTGGTGTCTCTCAGTCCCTCTCTCTCAGGGAGATATCTGTACACTGACTGGTGTCTCTCAGTCCCTCTCTCTCGGTGTGATATCTGTACACTGACTGTTGTCTCTCAGTCCCCTCTCTCTCAGGATGATATCTGTACACTGACTGGTGTCTCTCAGTCCCCTCTCTCTCAGGGTGATATCTGTACACTGACTGGTGTCTCTCAGTCCCTCTCTCTCTCAGGGTGATATCTGTACACTGACTGGTGTCTCTCAGTCCCTCTCTCTCTCAGGGTGATATCTTTACACTGACTGGTGTCTCTCAGTCCCCTCTCTTTCAGGGTGATATCTGTACACTGACTGGTGTCTCTCAGTCCCCTCTCTCTCATGGTGATGTCTGTATACTGACTGGTGTCTCTCAGTCCCCTCTCTCTCAGGGTGATATCTGTACACTGACTGGTGTCTCTCAGTCCCTCTGTCTCTCAGGGTGATATCTGTATACTGACTGGTGTCTCTCAGTCCCCTCTCTCTCAGGGTGATATCTGTACACTGACTGGTGTCTCTCAGTCCCCTCTGTCTCTCAGGGTGATATCTGTATCCTGACTGGTGTCTCTCAGTCCCTCTCTCTCAGGGTGATATCTGTATACTGACTGGTGTCTCTCAGTCCCTCTCTCTCAGGGTGATATCTGTACACTGACTGGTGTCTCTCAGTCCCCTCTGTCTCTCAGGGTGATATCTGTATCCTGACTGGTGTCTCTCAGTCCCTCTCTCTCAGGGTGATATTTGTACACTGACTGGTGTCTCTCAGTCCCCCCTCTCTCAGGGGGTTATCTGTACACTGTCAGGTGTCTCTCTGTCCCCTCTCTCTCAGGGTGATATCTGTTAACTGACTGGTGTCTTTCAGTCCCTCTCTCTCTGGGACATATCTGTACACTGACTGGTGTCTCTCAGTCCCCTCTCTCTCTGGGACATATCTGTACAGTGACTGGTGTCTCTCAGTCCTCTCTCTCTCCGGGTGATATCTGTACACTGGTGTCTCTTGGTCCCTCTCTCTCAGGGTGAGATGTGTGCACTGACTGGTGTCTCTCAGTGCCCTCTCTCTCTCAGGGAGATATCTGTACACTGACTGGTGTCTCTCAGTGCCCTCTCTCTCTCAGGGAGATATCTGTCCACTGACTGGTGTCTCTCAGTCCCTCTCTCTCAGGGAGATATCTGGACACTGACTGGTGTCTCTCCTTGCCCTCGCTCTCACGGTGATATCTGTACACTGAATGGTGTCTGTCCGTCCCCTCTCTCTCTCAGTGAGATATCTGTACACTGACTGGTATCTCTCAGTCCCCTCTCTCTCAGGGTGATATCTGTACAGTGGTGTCTCTCAGTCCCTCTCTCTCAGGGTGATATCTGTACACTGACCGGTGCCTCTCAGTCCCCTCGCTCTCAGGGTGATATCTGTGCACTGTGTGGTGTCTCTCAGTCCCTCTCTCTCAGAGTGATATCTGTACACTGACTGGTGTATCTCAGTCCCCTCTCTCTCAGGGTGATATCTGTGCAAAGGTGTCTCTCAGTCCCTCTCTCTCAGGGTGATATTTGTACACTGACTGGTGTCTCTCAGTCCCCCCTCTCTCAGGGGGTTATCTGTACACTGACAGGTGTCTCTCTGTCCCCTCTCTCTCAGGGTGATATCTGTTAACTGACTGGTGTCTCTCAGTCCCTCTCTCTCTGGGACATATCTGTACACTGACTGGTGTCTCTCAGTCCCCTCTCTCTCCGGGTGATATCTGTACACTGACTGGTGTATCTCAGTCCTCTCTCTCTCAGGGTGATATCTGTGCACTGGTGTCTCTTGATCCCTCTCTCTCAGGGAGATATCTGTACACTGACTGGTGTATCTCAGTCCCCTCTCTCTCAGGGTGATATCTGTACACTGACTGGAGTCTCTCAGCCCCTCACTCTCAGGGTGATAGCTGTACACTGACTGGTGTCTCTCAGCCCCTCTCTCTCAGGGTGATATCTGTACACTGACTGGTGTCTCTCAGTCCCCTCTCTCTCAGGGTGATATCTGTACAATGACTGGTGTCTCTCAGTCCCCTCTCTCTCAGGGTGATATCTGTACACTGACTGGTGTCTCTCAGTCCCTCTCTCTCAGGGTGATATCTGCACACTGACTGCTGTCTCTCAGTCCCCTCTCTCTCAGGGTGATAGCTGTACACTGACTGGTGTCTCTCAGCCTCTCTCTCAGGGTGATATCTGTACACTGACTGGTGTCTCTCTGTCCCCTCTCTCTCAGGGTGATATCTGTCCACTGACTGGTGTCTCTCAGTCCCCCCTCTCTCTCAGGGTGATATCTGTACACTGACTGGTGTCTCTCAGCCCCTCTCTCTCAGGGTGAAATCTGTACACTGACTGGTATCTCTCAGCCCCACTCACTCTCAGGGTGATATAAGTACACTGACTGATGTCTCTCAGTCTTCTCTCTCTCAGGGTGATATCTGTCCACTGACTGGTGTCTCTCAGTCTTCTCTCTCTCAGGGTGATATCTGTACACTGACTGGTGTCTCTCAGTCCCTCTCTCTCAGGGTGATATCTGTCCACTGACTGGTGTCTCTCAGCCCCTCTCTCTCTCAGGGTGATATCTGTATACTGACTGGTGTCTCTCAGTCCCTCTCTCTGGGACATATCTGTACACTGACTGGTGTCTCTCAGTCCCCTCTCTCTCAGGGTGATATCTGTTCGCTGACTGGTGTCTCTCAGTCTTCTCTCTCTCAGGGTGATATCTGTACACTGACTGGTTTCTCTCAGTCCCCTCTCTCTCAGGGTGATATCTGTACACTGACTGGTGTCTCCCAGTCCCCTCTCTCTCATGGTGATATCTGTATACTGACTGGTGTCTCTCAGTCCCCTCTCTCTCAGGGTGATATCTGTACACTGACTGGTGTCTCTCAGTCCCTCTCTCTCTCAGGGTGATATCTGTATACTGACTGGTGTCTCTCAGTCCCCTCTCTCTCAGGGTGATATCTGTACACTGACTGGTGTCTCTCAGTCCCCTCTGTCTCTCAGGGTGATATCTGTACACTGACTGGTGTCTCTCAGTCCCCTCTCTCTCAGGGTGATATCTGTATACTGACTGGTGTCTCTCAGTCCCTCTCTCTCTCAGGGTGATATCTGTACACTGACTGGTGTCTCTCAGTCTTCTCTCTCTCAGGGTGATATCTGTCCACTGACTGGTGTCTCTCAGTCTTCTCTCTCTCAGGGTGATATCTGTACACTGACTGGTGTCTCTCAGTCTTCTCTTTCTCAGGGTGATATCTGTACACTGACTGGTGTCTCTCAGTCTTTCTCTCTCAGGGTGATATCTGTGCAATGACTGGTGTCTCTCAATCCCCTCTCTCTCAGGGTGATATCTGTACACTGACTGGTGTCTCTCAGTCTTCTCTCTCTCAGGGTGATATCTGAACACTGACTGGTGACTCTCAGTCCCTCTCTCTCAGGGTGATATTTGTATGCTGACTGGTGTCTCTCAGTCCCTCTCTCTCAGGGTGATATCTGTACACTGACTGGTGTCTCTCAGTCCCCTCTCTCTCTCAGGGTGATAACTGTATCCTGACTGGTGTCTCTCAGTCCCCTCTCTCTCAGGGTGATATCTGTACACTGAATGGTGTCTCTCAGTCCCCTCTCTCTCAGGGTGATATCTGTGCACTGACTGGTGTCTCTCAGTCCCTCTCTCTCAGGGTGATATCTGTACACTGACTGGTGTCTCTCAGTCCCCTCTCTCTCTCAGGGTGATATCTGTACACTGACGGGTGTCTCTCAGTCTTCTCTCTCTCAGGGTGATATCTGTCCACTGACTGGTGTCTCTCAGTCTTCTCTCTCTCAGGGTGATATCTGTACACTGAATGGTGTCTCTCAGTCTTCTCTTTCTCAGGGTGATATCTGTACACTGACTGGTGTCTCTCAGTCCCCTCTCTCTCAGGGTCATAGCTGTACACTGACTGGTGTCTCTCAGCCCCTCTCTCTCTCAGGGTGATATCTGTATACTGACTGGTGTCTCTCAGTCCCTCTCTCTCAGGGTGATATCTGTACACTGACTGGTGTCTCTCAGTCCCTCTCTCAGGGTGATATCTGTCCACTGACCGGTGTCTCTCAGTCCCCTCTCTCTCAGGGTGATATCTGTTCGCTGACTGGTGTCTCTCAGTCTTCTCTCTCTCAGGGTGATATCTGTACACTGACTGGTGTCTCTCAGTCCCCTCTCTCTCAGGGTGATATCTGTACACTGACTGGTGTCTCTCAGTCCCCTCTCTCTCAGGGTGATATCTGTACACTGACTGGTGTCTCTCAGTCCCCTCTCTCTCAGGGTGATATCTGTACACTGACTGGTGTCTCTCAGTCCCCTCTCTTTCAGGGTGATATCTGTACACTGACTGGTGTCTCTCAGTCCCTCTCTCTCTCAGGGTGATATCTGTACACTGACTGGTGTCTCTCAGTCCCTCTCTCTCTCAGGGTGATATCTTTACACTGACTGGTGTCTCTCAGTCCCCTCTCTTTCAGGGTGATATCTGTACACTGACTGGTGTCTCTCAGTCCCCTCTCTCCCATGGTGATATCTGTATACTGACTGGTGTCTCTCAGTCCCCTCTCTCTCAGGGTGATATCTGTACACTGACTGGTGTCTCTCAGTCCCTCTCTCTCTCAGGGTGATATCTGTATACTGACTGGTGTCTCTCAGTCCCCTCTCTCTCAGGGTGATATCTGTACACTGACTGGTGTCTCTCAGTCCCCTCTGTCTCTCAGGGTGATATCTGTATACTGACTGGTGTCTCTCAGTCCCCTCTCTCTCAGGGTGATATCTGTATACTGACTGGTGTCTCTCAGTCCCCTCTCTCTCAGGGTGATATCTGTACACTGACTGGTGTCTCTCAGTCCCCTCTCTCTCAGGGTGATATCTGTATACTGACTGGTGTCTCTCAGTCCCCTCTCTCTCAGGGTGATATCTGTACACTGACTGGTGTCTCTCAGTCCCCTCTCTCTCTCAGGGTGATATCTGTACACTGACTGGTGTCTCTCAGTCCCTCTCTCTCAGGGAGATATCTGTACACTGACTGTTGTCTCTCAGTCCCCTCTCTCTCAGGGTGATATCTGTCCACTGACTGTTGTCTCTCAGTCCCCTCTCTCTCAGGGTGATATCTGTACACTGACTGGTGTCTCTCAGTCCCCTCTCTCTCAGGGTGATATCTGTACACTGACTGGTGTCTCTCAGTCCCCTCTCTCTCAGGGAGATATCTGTACACGGACTGGTGTCTCTCAGTCCCCTCTCTCTCAGGGTGATATCTGTACACTGACTGGTATCTCTCAGTCCCTCTCTCTCAGGGTGATATCTGTACACTGACTGGTGTCTCTCAGTCCCTCTCTCTCAGGGTGATATCTGTACACTGACTGGTGTCTCCCAGCCCCTCTCTCTCAGGGTGATATCTGTACACTGACTGGTGTCTCTCAGCCCCTCTCTCTCAGGGTGATATCTGTACACTGACTGGTGTCTCTCTGTCCCCTCTCTCTCAGGGTGATATCTGTCCACTGACTGATGTCTCTCAGTCCCCCCTCTCTCTCAGGGTGATATCTGTACACTGACTGGTGTCTCTCAGCCCCTCTCTCTCAGGGTGAAATCTGTACACTGACTGGTGTCTCTCAGCCCCACTCTCTCTCAGGGTGATATCTGTACACTGACTGGTGTCTCTCAGTCCCTCTCTCTCAGGGAGATATCTGTACACTGACTGTTGTCTCTCAGTCCCCTCTCTCTCAGGGTGATATCTGTCCACTGACTGTTGTCTCTCAGTCCCCTCTCTCTCAGGGTGATATCTGTACACTGACTGGTGTCTCTCAGTCCCCTCTCTCTCAGGGTGATATCTGTACACTGACTGGTGTCTCTCAGTCCCCTCTCTCTCAGGGAGATATCTGTACACGGACTGGTGTCTCTCAGTCCCCTCTCTCTCAGGGTGATATCTGTACACTGACTGGTATCTCTCAGTCCCTCTCTCTCAGGGTGATATCTGTACACTGACTGGTGTCTCTCAGCCCCTCTCTCTCAGGGTGAAATCTGTACACTGACTGGTGTCTCTCAGCCCCACTCTCTCTCAGGGTGATATCTGTACACTGACTGATGTCTCTCAGTCTTCTCTCTCTCAGGGTGATATCTGTCCACTGACTGGTGTCTCTCAGTCTTCTCTCTCTCAGGGTGATATCTGTACACTGACTGGTGTCTCTCAGTCTTCTCTTTCTCAGGGTGATATCTGTACACTGACTGGTGTCTCTCAGTCCCTCTCTCTCAGGGTGATATCTGTCCACTGACTGGTGTCTCTCAGCCCCTCTCTCTCTCAGGGTGATATCTGTATACAGACTGGTGTCTCTCAGTCCCTCTCTCTGGGACATATCTGTACACTGACTGGTGTCTCTCAGTCCCCTCTCTCTCAGGGTGATATCTGTTCGCTGACTGGTGTCTCTCAGTCTTCTCTCTCTCAGGGTGATATCTGTACACTGACTGGTGTCTCTCAGTCCCCTCTCTCTCAGGGTGATATCTGAACACTGACTGGTGTCTCCCAGTCCCCTCTCTCTCATGGTGATATCTGTATACTGACTGGTGTCTCTCAGTCCCCTCTCTCTCAGGGTGATATCTGTACACTGACTGGTGTCTCTCAGTCCCTCTCTCTCTCAGGGTGATATCTGTATACTGACTGGTGTCTCTCAGTCCCCTCTCTCTCAGGGTGATATCTGTACACTGACTGGTGTCTCTCAGTCCCCTCTGTCTCTCAGGGTGATATCTGTACACTGACTGGTGTCTCTCAGTCCCCTCTCTCTCAGGGTGATATCTGTATACTGACTGGTGTCTCTCAGTCCCTCTCTCTCTCAGGGTGATATCTGTACACTGACTGGTGTCTCTCAGTCTTCTCTCTCTCAGGGTGATATCTGTCCACTGACTGGTGTCTCTCAGTCTTCTCTCTCTCAGGGTGATATCTGTACACTGACTGGTGTCTCTCAGTCTTCTCTTTCTCAGGGTGATATCTGTACACTGACTGGTGTCTCTCAGTCCCTCTCTCTCAGGGTGATATCTGTGCAATGACTGGTGTCTCTCAATCCCCTCTCTCTCAGGGTGATATCTGTACACTGACTGGTGTCTCTCAGTCTTCTCTCTCTCAGGGTGATATCTGAACACTGACTGGTGACTCTCAGTCCCTCTCTCTCAGGGTGATATTTGTATGCTGACTGGTGTCTCTCAGTCCCTCTCTCTCAGGGTGATATCTGTACACTGACTGGTGTCTCTCAGTCCCCTCTCTCTCTCAGGGTGATAACTGTATCCTGACTGGTGTCTCTCAGTCCCCTCTCTCTCAGGGTGATATCTGTACACTGAATGGTGTCTCTCAGTCCCCTCTCTCTCAGGGTGATATCTGTGCACTGACTGGTGTCTCTCAGTCCCTCTCTCTCAGGGTGATATCTGTACACTGACTGGTGTCTCTCAGTCCCCTCTCTCTCTCAGGGTGATATCTGTACACTGACTGGTGTCTCTCAGTCTTCTCTCTCTCAGGGTGATATCTGTCCACTGACTGGTGTCTCTCAGTCTTCTCTCTCTCAGGGTGATATCTGTACACTGACTGGTGTCTCTCAGTCTTCTCTTTCTCAGGGTGATATCTGTACACTGACTGGTGTCTCTCAGTCCCCTCTCTCTCAGGGTCATAGCTGTACACTGACTGGTGTCTCTCAGCCCCTCTCTCTCTCAGGGTGATATCTGTATACTGACTGGTGTCTCTCAGTCCCTCTCTCTCAGGGTGATATCTGTACACTGACTGGTGTCTCTCAGTCCCTCTCTCAGGGTGATATCTGTCCACTGACCGGTGTCTCTCAGTCCCCTCTCTCTCAGGGTGATATCTGTTCGCTGACTGGTGTCTCTCAGTCTTCTCTCTCTCAGGGTGATATCTGTACACTGACTGGTGTCTCTCAGTCCCCTCTCTCTCAGGGTGATATCTGTACACTGACTGGTGTCTCTCAGTCCCCTCTCTCTCAGGGTGATATCTGTACACTGACTGGTGTCTCTCAGTCCCCTCTCTCTCAGGGTGATATCTGTACACTGACTGGTGTCTCTCAGTCCCCTCTCTCTCAGGGTGATATCTGTACACTGACTGGTGTCTCTCAGTCCCTCTCTCTCTCAGGGTGATATCTGTACACTGACTGGTGTCTCTCAGTCCCTCTCTCTCTCAGGGTGATATCTTTACACTGACTGGTGTCTCTCAGTCCCCTCTCTTTCAGGGTGATATCTGTACACTGACTGGTGTCTCTCAGTCCCCTCTCTCCCATGGTGATATCTGTATACTGACTGGTGTCTCTCAGTCCCCTCTCTCTCAGGGTGATATCTGTACACTGACTGGTGTCTCTCAGTCCCTCTCTCTCTCAGGGTGATATCTGTATACTGACTGGTGTCTCTCAGTCCCCTCTCTCTCAGGGTGATATCTGTACACTGACTGGTGTCTCTCAGTCCCCTCTGTCTCTCAGGGTGATATCTGTATACTGACTGGTGTCTCTCAGTCCCCTCTCTCTCAGGGTGATATCTGTATACTGACTGGTGTCTCTCAGTCCCCTCTCTCTCAGGGTGATATCTGTACACTGACTGGTGTCTCTCAGTCCCCTCTCTCTCAGGGAGATATCTGTACACGGACTGGTGTCTCTCAGTCCCCTCTCTCTCAGGGTGATATCTGTACACTGACTGGTATCTCTCAGTCCCTCTCTCTCAGGGTGATATCTGTACACTGACTGGTGTCTCTCAGTCCCTCTCTCTCAGGGTGATATCTGTACACTGACTGGTGTCTCCCAGCCCCTCTCTCTCAGGGTGATATCTGTACACTGACTGGTGTCTCTCAGCCCCTCTCTCTCAGGGTGATATCTGTACACTGACTGGTGTCTCTCAGCCCCTCTCTCTCAGGGTGAAATCTGTACACTGACTGGTGTCTCTCAGCCCCACTCTCTCTCAGGGTGATATCTGTACACTGACTGGTGTCTCTCAGTCCCTCTCTCTCAGGGAGATATCTGTACACTGACTGTTGTCTCTCAGTCCCCTCTCTCTCAGGGTGATATCTGTCCACTGACTGTTGTCTCTCAGTCCCCTCTCTCTCAGGGTGATATCTGTACACTGACTGGTGTCTCTCAGTCCCCTCTCTCTCAGGGTGATATCTGTACACTGACTGGTGTCTCTCAGTCCCCTCTCTCTCAGGGAGATATCTGTCCACTGACTGATGTCTCTCAGTCCCCCCTCTCTCTCAGGGTGATATCTGTACACTGACTGGTGTCTCTCAGCCCCTCTCTCTCAGGGTGAAATCTGTACACTGACTGGTTTCTCTCAGCCCCACTCTCTCTCAGGGTGATATCTGTACACTGACTGGTGTCTCTCAGTCTTCTCTCTCTCAGGGTGATATCTGTCCACTGACTGGTGTCTCTCAGTCTTCTCTTTCTCAGGGTGATATCTGTACACTGACTGGTGTCTCTCAGTCCCTCTCTCTCAGGGTGATATCTGTCCACTGACTGGTGTCTCTCAGCCCCTCTCTCTCTCAGGGTGATATCTGTATACTGACTGGTGTCTCTCAGTCCCTCTCTCTGGGACATATCTGTACACTGACTGGTGTCTCTCAGTCCCCTCTCTCTCAGGGTGATATCTGTTCGCTGACTGGTGTCTCTCAGTCTTCTCTCTCTCAGGGTGATATCTGTACACTGACTGGTGTCTCTCAGTCCCCTCTCTCTCAGGGTGATATCTGTACACTGACTGGTGTCTCCCAGTCCCCTCTCTCTCATGGTGATATCTGTATACTGACTGGTGTCTCTCAGTCCCCTCTCTCTCAGGGTGATATCTGTATACTGACTGGTGTCTCTCAGTCCCTCTCTCTGGGACATATCTGTACACTGACTGGTGTCTCTCAGTCCCCTCTCTCTCAGGGTGATATATGTTCGCTGACTGGTGTCTCTCAGTCTTCTCTCTCTCAGGGTGATATCTGTACACTGACTGGTGTCTCTCAGTCCCCTCTCTCTCAGGGTGATATCTGTACACTGACTGGTGTCTCCCAGTCCCCTCTCTCTCATGGTGATATCTGTATACTGACTGGTGTCTCTCAGTCCCTCTCTCTCAGGGAGATATCTGTACACTGACTGTTGTCTCTCAGTCCCCTCTCTCTCAGGGTGATATCTGTCCACTGACTGTTGTCTCTCAGTCCCCTCTCTCTCAGGGTGATATCTGTACACTGACTGGTGTCTCTCAGTCCCCTCTCTCTCAGGGTGATATCTGTACACTGACTGGTGTCTCTCAGTCCCCTCTCTCTCAGGGAGATATCTGTCCACTGACTGATGTCTCTCAGTCCCCCCTCTCTCTCAGGGTGATATCTGTACACTGACTGGTGTCTCTCAGCCCCTCTCTCTCAGGGTGAAATCTGTACACTGACTGGTTTCTCTCAGCCCCACTCTCTCTCAGGGTGATATCTGTACACTGACTGGTGTCTCTCAGTCTTCTCTCTCTCAGGGTGATATCTGTCCACTGACTGGTGTCTCTCAGTCTTCTCTTTCTCAGGGTGATATCTGTACACTGACTGGTGTCTCTCAGTCCCTCTCTCTCAGGGTGATATCTGTCCACTGACTGGTGTCTCTCAGCCCCTCTCTCTCTCAGGGTGATATCTGTATACTGACTGGTGTCTCTCAGTCCCTCTCTCTGGGACATATCTGTACACTGACTGGTGTCTCTCAGTCCCCTCTCTCTCAGGGTGATATCTGTTCGCTGACTGGTGTCTCTCAGTCTTCTCTCTCTCAGGGTGATATCTGTACACTGACTGGTGTCTCTCAGTCCCCTCTCTCTCAGGGTGATATCTGTACACTGACTGGTGTCTCCCAGTCCCCTCTCTCTCATGGTGATATCTGTATACTGACTGGTGTCTCTCAGTCCCCTCTCTCTCAGGGTGATATCTGTATACTGACTGGTGTCTCTCAGTCCCTCTCTCTGGGACATATCTGTACACTGACTGCTGTCTCTCAGTCCCCTCTCTCTCAGGGTGATATCTGTTCGCTGACTGGTGTCTCTCAGTCTTCTCTCTCTCAGGGTGATATCTGTACACTGACTGGTGTCTCTCAGTCCCCTCTCTCTCAGGGTGATATCTGTACACTGACTGGTGTCTCCCAGTCCCCTCTCTCTCATGGTGATATCTGTATACTGACTGGTGTCTCTCAGTCCCCTCTCTCTCAGGGTGATATCTGTACACTGACTGGTGTCTCTCAGTCCCTCTCTCTCTCAGGGTGATATCTGTATACTGACTGGTGTCTCTCAGTCCCCTCTCTCTCAGGGTGATATCTGTACACTGACTGGTGTCTCTCAGTCCCCTCTGTCTCTCAGGGTGATATCTGTACACTGACTGGTGTCTCTCAGTCCCCTCTCTCTCAGGGTGATATCTGTATACTGACTGGTGTCTCTCAGTCCCTCTCTCTCTCAGGGTGATATCTGTACACTGACTGGTGTCTCTCAGTCTTCTCTCTCTCAGGGTGATATCTGTCCACTGACTGGTGTCT
Source organism: Heterodontus francisci (assembly GCF_036365525.1). Classification (NCBI taxonomy): domain Eukaryota; kingdom Metazoa; phylum Chordata; class Chondrichthyes; order Heterodontiformes; family Heterodontidae; genus Heterodontus; species Heterodontus francisci. The sequence continues at coordinate 73,065 of NW_027141097.1, forward strand.
CTCAGTGTTCTCTCTCTCAGGGTGATATCTGTACACTGACTGGTGTCTCTCAGTCTTCTCTTTCTCAGGGTGATATCTGTACACTGACTGGTGTCTCTCAGTCCCCTCTCTCTCTCAGGGTGATAACTGTATCCTGACTGGTGTCTCTCAGTCCCCTCTCTCTCAGGGTGATATCTGTACACTGAATGGTGTCTCTCAGTCCCCTCTCTCTCAGGGTGATATCTGTGCACTGACTGGTGTCTCTCAGTCCCTCTCTCTCAGGGTGATATCTGTACACTGACTGGTGTCTCTCAGTCCCCTCTCTCTCTCAGGGTGATATCTGTACACTGACTGGTGTCTCTCAGTCCCCTCTCTCACAGGGTGATATCTGTACACTGACTGGTGTCTCTCAGTCCCCTCTCTCTCAGGGTCACAGCTGTACACTGACTGGTGTCTCTCAGCCCCTCTCTCTCACAGGGTGATATCTGTATACTGACTGGTGTCTCTCAGTCCCTCTCTCTCAGGGTGATATCTGTACACTGACTGGTGTCTCTCAGTCCCTCTCTCAGGGTGATATCTGTCCACTGACCGGTGTCTCTCAGTCCCCTCTCTCTCAGGGTGATATCTGTTCGCTGACTGGTGTCTCTCAGTCTTCTCTCTCTCAGGGTGATATCTGTACACTGACTGGTGTCTCTCAGTCCCCTCTCTCTCAGGGTGATATCTGTACACTCACTGGTGTCTCTCAGTCCCCTCTCTCTCAGGGTGATATCTGTACACTGACTGGTGTCTCTCAGTCCCCTCTCTCTCAGGGTGATATCTGTACACTGACTGGTGTCTCTCAGTCCCCTCTCTCTCAGGGTGATATCTGTACACTGACTGGTGTCTCTCAGTCCCCTCTCTCTCAGGGTGATATCTGTACACTGACTGGTGTCTCTCAGTCCCTCTCTCTCTCAGGGTGATATCTGTACACTGACTGGTGTCTCTCAGTCCCTCTCTCTCTCAGGGTGATATCTTTACACTGACTGGTGTCTCTCAGTCCCCTCTCTTTCAGGGTGATATCTGTACACTGACTGGTGTCTCTCAGTCCCCTCTCTCTCATGGTGATATCTGTATACTGACTGGTGTCTCTCAGTCCCCTCTCTCTCAGGGTGATATCTGTACACTGACTGGTGTCTCTCAGTCCCTCTCTCTCTCAGGGTGATATCTGTATACTGACTGGTGTCTCTCAGTCCCCTCTCTCTCAGGGTGATATCTGTACACTGACTGGTGTCTCTCAGTCCCCTCTGTCTCTCAGGGTGATATCTGTATACTGACTGGTGTCTCTCAGTCCCCTCTCTCTCAGGGTGATATCTGTATACTGACTGGTGTCTCTCAGTCCCCTCTCTCTCAGGGTGATATCTGTACACTGACTGGTGTCTCTCAGTCCCCTCTCTCTCAGGGTGATATCTGTACACTGACTGGTGTCTCTCAGTCCCCTCTCTCTCAGGGTGATATCTGTACACTGACTGGTGTCTCTCAGTCCCCTCTCTCTCAGGGTGATATCTGTACACTGACTGGTGTCTCTCAGTCCCTCTCTCTCTCAGGGTGATATCTGTACACTGACTGGTGTCTCTCAGTCCCTCTCTCTCTCAGGGTGATATCTTTACACTGACTGGTGTCTCTCAGTCCCCTCTCTTTCAGGGTGATATCTGTACACTGACTGGTGTCTCTCAGTCCCCTCTCTCTCATGGTGATATCTGTATACTGACTGGTGTCTCTCAGTCCCCTCTCTCTCAGGGTGATATCTGTACACTGACTGGTGTCTCTCAGTCCCTCTCTCTCTCAGGGTGATATCTGTATACTGACTGGTGTCTCTCAGTCCCCTCTCTCTCAGGGTGATATCTGTACACTGACTGGTGTCTCTCAGTCCCCTCTGTCTCTCAGGGTGATATCTGTATACTGACTGGTGTCTCTCAGTCCCCTCTCTCTCAGGGTGATATCTGTATACTGACTGGTGTCTCTCAGTCCCCTCTCTCTCAGGGTGATATCTGTACACTGACTGGTGTCTCTCAGTCCCCTCTCTCTCAGGGTGATATCTGTATACTGACTGGTGTCTCTCAGTCCCCTCTCTCTCAGGGTGATATCTGTACACTGACTGGTGTCTCTCAGTCTCCTCTCTCTCTCAGGGTGATATCTGTACACTGACTGGTGTCTCTCAGTCCCTCTCTCTCAGGGAGATATCTGTACACTGACTGTTGTCTCTCAGTCCCCTCTCTCTCAGGGTGATATCTGTCCACTGACTGTTGTCTCTCAGTCCCCTCTCTCTCAGGGTGATATCTGTACACTGACTGGTGTCTCTCAGTCCCCTCTCTCTCAGGGTGATATCTGTACACTGACTGGTGTCTCTCAGTCCCCTCTCTCTCAGGGAGATATCTGTACACGGACTGGTGTCTCTCAGTCCCCTCTCTCTCAGGGTGATATCTGTACACTGACTGGTATCTCTCAGTCCCTCTCTCTCAGGGTGATATCTGTACACTGACTGGTGTCTCTCAGTCCCTCTCTCTCAGGGTGATATCTGTACACTGACTGGTGTCTCCCAGCCCCTCTCTCTCAGGGTGATATCTGTACACTGACTGGTGTCTCTCAGCCCCTCTCTCTCAGGGTGATATCTGTACACTGACTGGTGTCTCTCTGTCCCCTCTCTCTCAGGGTGATATCTGTCCACTGACTGATGTCTCTCAGTCCCCCCTCTCTCTCAGGGTGATATCTGTACACTGACTGGTGTCTCTCAGCCCCTCTCTCTCAGGGTGAAATCTGTACACTGACTGGTGTCTCTCAGCCCCACTCTCTCTCAGGGTGATATCTGTACACTGACTGGTGTCTCTCAGTCCCTCTCTCTCAGGGAGATATCTGTACACTGACTGTTGTCTCTCAGTCCCCTCTCTCTCAGGGTGATATCTGTCCACTGACTGTTGTCTCTCAGTCCCCTCTCTCTCAGGGTGATATCTGTACACTGACTGGTGTCTCTCATTCCCTTCTCTCTCAGGCTGATATCTGTACACTGACTTGTGTCTTTCAGTCCCCTCTCTCTCAGGGAGATATCTGTACACGGACTGGTGTCTCTCAGCCCCCTCTCTCTCAGGGTGATATCTGTGCACTGACTGGTATCTCTCAGTCCCTCTCTCTCAGGGTGATATCTGTACACTGACTGGTGTCTCTCAGTCCCTCTCTCTCAGGGTGATATCTGTACACTGACTGGTGTCTCCCAGCCCCTCTCTCTCAGGGTGATATCTGTACACTGACTGGTGTCTCTCAGCCCCTCTCTCTCAGGGTGAAATCTGTACACTGACTGGTGTCTCTCAGTCCCTCTCTCTGGGACATATCTGTACACTGACTGGTGTCTCTCAGTCCCCTCTCTCTCAGGGTGATATCTGTTCGCTGACTGGTGTCTCTCAGTCTTCTCTCTCTCAGGGTGATATCTGTACACTGACTGGTGTCTCTCAGTCCCTCTCTCTCTCAGGGTGATATCTGTACACTGACTGGTGTCTCTCAGTCCCTCTCTCTCTCAGGGTGATATCTTTACACTGACTGGTGTCTCTCAGTCCCCTCTCTTTCAGGGTGATATCTGTACACTGACTGGTGTCTCTCAGTCCCCTCTCTCTCATGGTGATATCTGTATACTGACTGGTGTCTCTCAGTCCCCTCTCTCTCAGGGTGATATCTGTACACTGACTGGTGTCTCTCAGTCCCCTCTCTATCAGGGTCACAGCTGTACACTGACTGGTGTCTCTCAGCCCCTCTCTCTCACAGGGTGATATCTGTATACTGACTGGTGTCTCTCAGTCCCTCTCTCTCAGGGTGATATCTGTACACTGACTGGTGTCTCTCAGTCCCTCTCTCAGGGTGATATCTGTCCACTGACCGGTGTCTCTCAGTCCCCTCTCTCTCAGGGTGATATCTGTTCGCTGACTGGTGTCTCTCAGTCTTCTCTCTCTCAGGGTGATATCTGTACACTGACTGGTGTCTCTCAGTCCCCTCTCTCTCAGGGTGATATCTGTACACTGACTGGTGTCTCTCAGTCCCCTCTCTCTCAGGGTGATATCTGTACACTGACTGGTGTCTCTCAGTCCCCTCTCTCTCAGGGTGATATCTGTACACTGACTGGTGTCTCTCAGTCCCCTCTCTCTCAGGGTGATATCTGTACACTGACTGGTGTCTCTCAGTCCCCTCTCTCTCAGGGTGATATCTGTACACTGACTGGTGTCTCTCAGTCCCTCTCTCTCTCAGGGTGATATCTGTACACTGACTGGTGTCTCTCAGTCCCTCTCTCTCTCAGGGTGATATCTTTACACTGACTGGTGTCTCTCAGTCCCCTCTCTTTCAGGGTGATATCTGTACACTGACTGGTGTCTCTCAGTCCCCTCTCTCTCATGGTGATATCTGTATACTGACTGGTGTCTCTCAGTCCCCTCTCTCTCAGGGTGATATCTGTACACTGACTGGTGTCTCTCAGTCCCTCTCTCTCTCAGGGTGATATCTGTATACTGACTGGTGTCTCTCAGTCCCCTCTCTCTCAGGGTGATATTTGTACACTGACTGGTGTCTCTCAGTCCCCTCTGTCTCTCAGGGTGATATCTGTATACTGACTGGTGTCTCTCAGTCCCCTCTCTCTCAGGGTGATATCTGTATACTGACTGGTGTCTCTCAGTCCCCTCTCTCTCAGGGTGATATCTGTACACTGACTGGTGTCTCTCAGTCCCCTCTCTCTCAGGGTGATATCTGTATACTGACTGGTGTCTCTCAGTCCCCTCTCTCTCAGGGTGATATCTGTACACTGACTGGTGTCTCTCAGTCCCCTCTCTCTCTCAGGGTGATATCTGTACACTGACTGGTGTCTCTCAGTCCCCTCTCTCTCAGGGTGATATCTGTACACTGACTGGTGTCTCTCAGTCCCCTCTCTCTCAGGGTGATATCTGTACACTGACTGGTGTCTCTCAGTCCCCTCTCTCTCAGGGTGATATCTGTACACTGACTGGTGTCTCTCAGTCCCTCTCTCTCTCAGGGTGATATCTGTACACTGACTGGTGTCTCTCAGTCCCTCTCTCTCTCAGGGTGATATCTTTACACTGACTGGTGTCTCTCAGTCCCCTCTCTTTCAGGGTGATATCTGTACACTGACTGGTGTCTCTCAGTCCCCTCTCTCTCTCAGGGTGATATCTGTACACTGACTGGTGTCTCTCAGTCCCCTCTCTCTCAGGGTGATATCTGTACACTGACTGGTGTCTCTCAGTCCCCTCTCTCTCAGGGTGATATCTGTACACTGACTGGTGTCTCTCAGTCCCCTCTCTCTCAGGGTGATATCTGTACACTGACTGGTGTCTCTCAGTCCCTCTCTCTCTCAGGGTGATATCTGTACACTGACTGGTGTCTCTCAGTCCCTCTCTCTCTCAGGGTGATATCTTTACACTGACTGGTGTCTCTCAGTCCCCTCTCTTTCAGGGTGATATCTGTATACTGACTGGTGTCTCTCACTCCCCTCTCTCTCAGGGTGATATCTGTACACTGACTGGTGTCTCTCAGTCCCCTCTGTCTCTCAGGGTGATATCTGTATACTGACTGGTGTCTCTCAGTCCCCTCTCTCTCAGGGTGATATCTGTATACTGACTGGTGTCTCTCAGTCCCCTCTCTCTCAGGGTGATATCTGTACACTGACTGGTGTCTCTCAGTCCCCTCTCTCTCAGGGTGATATCTGTATACTGACTGGTGTCTCTCAGTCCCCTCTCTCTCAGGGTGATATCTGTACACTGACTGGTGTCTCTCAGTCCCCTCTCTCTCTCAGGGTGATATCTGTACACTGACTGGTGTCTCTCAGTCCCTCTCTCTCAGGGAGATATCTGTACACTGACTGTTGTCTCTCAGTCCCCTCTCTCTCAGGGTGATATCTGTCCACTGACTGTTGTCTCTCAGTCCCCTCTCTCTCAGGGTGATATCTGTACACTGACTGGTGTCTCTCAGTCCCCTCTCTCTCAGGGTGATATCTGTACACTGACTGGTGTCTCTCAGTCCCCTCTCTCTCAGGGAGATATCTGTACACGGACTGGTGTCTCTCAGTCCCCTCTCTCTCAGGGTGATATCTGTACACTGACTGGTATCTCTCAGTCCCTCTCTCTCAGGGTGATATCTGTACACTGACTGGTGTCTCTCAGTCCCTCTCTCTCAGGGTGATATCTGTACACTGACTGGTGTCTCCCAGCCCCTCTCTCTCAGGGTGATATCTGTACACTGACTGGTGTCTCTCAGCCCCTCTCTCTCAGGGTGATATCTGTACACTGACTGGTGTCTCTCTGTCCCCTCTCTCTCAGGGTGATATCTGTCCACTGACTGATGTCTCTCAGTCCCCCCTCTCTCTCAGGGTGATATCTGTACACTGACTGGTGTCTCTCAGCCCCTCTCTCTCAGGGTGAAATCTGTACACTGACTGGTGTCTCTCAGCCCCACTCTCTCTCAGGGTGATATCTGTACACTGACTGGTGTCTCTCTGTCCCTCTCTCTCAGGGAGATATCTGTACACTGACTGTTGTCTCTCAGTCCCCTCTCTCTCAGGGTGATATCTGTCCACTGACTGTTGTCTCTCAGTCACTTCTCTCTCAGGGTGATATCTGTACACTGACTGGTGTCTCTCAGTCCCCTCTCTCTCAGGGAGATATCTGTACACAGACTGGTGTCTCTCAGCCCCCTCTCTCTCAGGGTGATATCTGTGCACTGACTGGTATCTCTCAGTCCCTCTCTCTCAGGGTGATATCTGTACACTGACTGGTGTCTCTCAGTCCCTCTCTCTCAGGGTGATATCTGTACACTGACTGGTGTCTCCCAGCCCCTCTCTCTCAGGGTGATATCTGTACACTGACTGGTGTCTCTCAGCCCCTCTCTCTCAGGGTGAAATCTGTACACTGACTGGTGTCTCTCAGTCCCTCTCTCTGGGACATATCTGTACACTGACTGGTGTCTCTCAGTCCCCTCTCTCTCAGGGTGATATCTGTTCGCTGACTGGTGTCTCTCAGTCTTCTCTCTCTCAGGGTGATATCTGTACACTGACTGGTGTCTCTCAGTCCCCTCTCTCTCAGGGTGATATCTGTACACTGACTGGTGTCTCTCAGTCCCCTCTCTCTCAGGGAGATATCTGTACACGGACTGGTGTCTCTCAGCCCCCTCTCTCTCAGGGTGATATCTGTGCACTGACTGGTATCTCTCAGTCCCTCTCTCTCAGGGTGATATCTGTACACTGACTGGTGTCTCTCAGTCCCTCTCTCTCAGGGTGATATCTGTACACTGACTGGTGTCTCCCAGCCCCTCTCTCTCAGGGTGATATCTGTACACTGACTGGTGTCTCTCAGCCCCTCTCTCTCAGGGTGAAATCTGTACACTGACTGGTGTCTCTCAGTCCCTCTCTCTGGGACATATCTGTACACTGACTGGTGTCTCTCAGTCCCCTCTCTCTCAGGGTGATATCTGTTCGCTGACTGGTGTCTCTCAGTCTTCTCTCTCTCAGGGTGATATCTGTACACTGACTGGTGTCTCTCAGTCCCTCTCTCTCTCAGGGTGATATCTGTACACTGACTGGTGTCTCTCAGTCCCTCTCTCTCTCAGGGTGATATCTTTACACTGACTGGTGTCTCTCAGTCCCCTCTCTTTCAGGGTGATATCTGTACACTGACTGGTGTCTCTCAGTCCCCTCTCTCTCATGGTGATATCTGTATACTGACTGGTGTCTCTCAGTCCCCTCTCTCTCAGGGTGATATCTGTACACTGACTGGTGTCTCTCAGTCCCTCTCTCTCTCAGGGTGATATCTGTATACTGACTGGTGTCTCTCAGTCCCCTCTCTCTCAGGGTGATATCTGTACACTGACTGGTGTCTCTCAGTCCCCTCTGTCTCTCAGGGTGATATCTGTATACTGACTGGTGTCTCTCAGTCCCCTCTCTCTCAGGGTGATATCTGTATACTGACTGGTGTCTCTCAGTCCCCTCTCTCTCAGGGTGATATCTGTACACTGACTGGTGTCTCTCAGTCCCCTCTCTCTCAGGGTGATATCTGTATACTGACTGGTGTCTCTCAGTCCCCTCTCTCTCAGGGTGATATCTGTACACTGACTGGTGTCTCTCAGTCCCCTCTCTCTCTCAGGGTGATATCTGTACACTGACTGGTGTCTCTCAGTCCCTCTCTCTCAGGGAGATATCTGTACACTGACTGTTGTCTCTCAGTCCCCTCTCTCTCAGGGTGATATCTGTCCACTGACTGTTGTCTCTCAGTCCCCTCTCTCTCAGGGTGATATCTGTACACTGACTGGTGTCTCTCAGTCCCCTCTCTCTCAGGGTGATATCTGTACACTGACTGGTGTCTCTCAGTCCCCTCTCTCTCAGGGAGATATCTGTACACGGACTGGTGTCTCTCAGTCCCCTCTCTCTCAGGGTGATATCTGTACACTGACTGGTATCTCTCAGTCCCTCTCTCTCAGGGTGATATCTGTACACTGACTGGTGTCTCTCAGTCCCTCTCTCTCAGGGTGATATCTGTACACTGACTGGTGTCTCCCAGCCCCTCTCTCACAGGGTGATATCTGTACACTGACTGGTGTCTCTCAGCCCCTCTCTCTCAGGGTGATATCTGTACACTGACTGGTGTCTCTCTGTCCCCTCTCTCTCAGGGTGATATCTGTCCACTGACTGATGTCTCTCAGTCCCCCCTCTCTCTCAGGGTGATATCTGTACACTGACTGGTGTCTCTCAGCCCCTCTCTCTCAGGGTGAAATCTGTACACTGACTGGTGTCTCTCAGCCCCACTCTCTCTCAGGGTGATATCTGTACACTGACTGGTGTCTCTCAGTCCCTCTCTCTCAGGGAGATATCTGTACACTGACTGTTGTCTCTCAGTCCCCTCTCTCTCAGGGTGATATCTGTCCACTGACTGTTGTCTCTCAGTCCCCTCTCTCTCAGGGTGATATCTGTACACTGACTGGTGTCTCTCAGTCCCCTCTCTCTCAGGGTGATATCTGTACACTGACTGGTGTCTCTCAGTCCCCTCTCTCTCAGGGAGATATCTGTACACGGACTGGTGTCTCTCAGCCCCCTCTCTCTCAGGGTGATATCTGTGCACTGACTGGTATCTCTCAGTCCCTCTCTCTCAGGGTGATATCTGTACACTGACTGGTGTCTCTCAGTCCCTCTCTCTCAGGGTGATATCTGTACACTGACTGGTGTCTCCCAGCCCCTCTCTCTCAGGGTGATATCTGTACACTGACTGGTGTCTCTCAGCCCCTCTCTCTCAGGGTGATATCTGTACACTGACTGGTGTCTCTCTGTCCCCTCTCTCTCAGGGTGATATCTGTCCACTGACTGATGTCTCTCAGTCCCCCCTCTCTCTCAGGGTGATATCTGTACACTGACTGGTGTCTCTCAGCCCCTCTCTCTCAGGGTGAAATCTGTACACTGACTGGTGTCTCTCAGCCCCACTCTCTCTCAGGGTGATATCTGTACACTGACTGGTGTCTCTCAGTCTTCTCTCTCTCAGGGTGATATCTGTCCACTGACTGGTGTCTCTCAGTCTTCTCTCTCTCAGGGTGATATCTGTACACTGACTGGTGTCTCTCAGTCTTCTCTTTCTCAGGGTGATATCTGTACACTGACTGGTGTCTCTCAGCCCCTCTCTCTCAGGGTGAAATCTGTACACTGACTGGTGTCTCTCAGTCCCTCTCTCTGGGACATATCTGTACACTGACTGGTGTCTCTCAGTCCCCTCTCTCTCAGGGTGATATCTGTTCGCTGACTGGTGTCTCTCAGTCTTCTCTCTCTCAGGGTGATATCTGTACACTGACTGGTGTCTCTCAGTCCCTCTCTCTCTCAGGGTGATATCTGTACACTGACTGGTGTCTCTCAGTCCCTCTCTCTCTCAGGGTGATATCTTTACACTGACTGGTGTCTCTCAGTCCCCTCTCTTTCAGGGTGATATCTGTACACTGACTGGTGTCTCTCAGTCCCCTCTCTCTCATGGTGATATCTGTATACTGACTGGTGTCTCTCAGTCCCCTCTCTCTCAGGGTGATATCTGTACACTGACTGGTGTCTCTCAGTCCCTCTCTCTCTCAGGGTGATATCTGTATACTGACTGGTGTCTCTCAGTCCCCTCTCTCTCAGGGTGATATCTGTACACTGACTGGTGTCTCTCAGTCCCCTCTGTCTCTCAGGGTGATATCTGTATACTGACTGGTGTCTCTCAGTCCCCTCTCTCTCAGGGTGATATCTGTATACTGACTGGTGTCTCTCAGTCCCCTCTCTCTCAGGGTGATATCTGTACACTGACTGGTGTCTCTCAGTCCCCTCTCTCTCAGGGTGATATCTGTATACTGACTGGTGTCTCTCAGTCCCCTCTCTCTCAGGGTGATATCTGTACACTGACTGGTGTCTCTCAGTCCCCTCTCTCTCTCAGGGTGATATCTGTACACTGACTGGTGTCTCTCAGTCCCTCTCTCTCAGGGAGATATCTGTACACTGACTGTTGTCTCTCAGTCCCCTCTCTCTCAGGGTGATATCTGTACACTGACTGGTGTCTCTCAGTCCCCTCTCTCTCAGGGTGATATCTGTACACTGACTGGTGTCTCTCAGTCCCCTCTCTCTCAGGGAGATATCTGTACACGGACTGGTGTCTCTCAGTCCCCTCTCTCTCAGGGTGATATCTGTACACTGACTGGTATCTCTCAGTCCCTCTCTCTCAGGGTGATATCTGTACACTGACTGGTGTCTCTCAGTCCCTCTCTCTCAGGGTGATATCTGTACACTGACTGGTGTCTCCCAGCCCCTCTCTCTCAGGGTGATATCTGTACACTGACTGGTGTCTCTCAGCCCCTCTCTCTCAGGGTGATATCTGTACACTGACTGGTGTCTCTCTGTCCCCTCTCTCTCAGGGTGATATCTGTCCACTGACTGATGTCTCTCAGTCCCCCCTCTCTCTCAGGGTGATATCTGTACACTGACTGGTGTCTCTCAGCCCCTCTCTCTCAGGGTGAAATCTGTACACTGACTGGTGTCTCTCAGCCCCACTCTCTCTCAGGGTGATATCTGTACACTGACTGGTGTCTCTCAGTCCCTCTCTCTCAGGGAGATATCTGTACACTGACTGTTGTCTCTCAGTCCCCTCTCTCTCAGGGTGATATCTGTCCACTGACTGTTGTCTCTCAGTCCCCTCTCTCTCAGGGTGATATCTGTACACTGACTGGTGTCTCTCAGTCCCCTCTCTCTCAGGGTGATATCTGTACACTGACTGGTGTCTCTCAGTCCCCTCTCTCTCAGGGAGATATCTGTACACGGACTGGTGTCTCTCAGCCCCCTCTCTCTCAGGGTGATATCTGTGCACTGACTGGTATCTCTCAGTCCCTCTCTCTCAGGGTGATATCTGTACACTGACTGGTGTCTCTCAGTCCCTCTCTCTCAGGGTGATATCTGTACACTGACTGGTGTCTCCCAGCCCCTCTCTCTCAGGGTGATATCTGTACACTGACTGGTGTCTCTCAGCCCCTCTCTCTCAGGGTGATATCTGTACACTGACTGGTGTCTCTCTGTCCCCTCTCTCTCAGGGTGATATCTGTCCACTGACTGATGTCTCTCAGTCCCCCCTCTCTCTCAGGGTGATATCTGTACACTGACTGGTGTCTCTCAGCCCCTCTCTCTCAGGGTGAAATCTGTACACTGACTGGTGTCTCTCAGCCCCACTCTCTCTCAGGGTGATATCTGTACACTGACTGGTGTCTCTCAGTCTTCTCTCTCTCAGGGTGATATCTGTCCACTGACTGGTGTCTCTCAGTCTTCTCTCTCTCAGGGTGATATCTGTACACTGACTGGTGTCTCTCAGTCTTCTCTTTCTCAGGGTGATATCTGTACACTGACTGGTGTCTCTCAGTCCCTCTCTCTCAGGGTGATATCTGTCCACTGACTGGTGTCTCTCAGCCCCTCTCTCTCTCAGGGTGATATCTGTATACTGACTGGTGTCTCTCAGTCCCTCTCTCTGGGACATATCTGTACACTGACTGGTGTCTCTCAGTCCCCTCTCTCTCAGGGTGATATCTGTTCGCTGACTGGTGTCTCTCAGTCTTCTCTCTCTCAGGGTGATATCTGTACACTGACTGGTGTCTCTCAGTCCCCTCTCTCTCAGGGTGATATCTGTACACTGACTGGTGTCTCCCAGTCCCCTCTCTCTCATGGTGATATCTGTATACTGACTGGTGTCTCTCAGTCCCCTCTCTCTCAGGGTGATATCTGTACACTGACTGGTGTCTCTCAGTCCCTCTCTCTCTCAGGGTGATATCTGTATACTGACTGGTGTCTCTCAGTCCCCTCTCTCTCAGGGAGATATCTGTACACTGACTGGTGTCTCTCAGTCCCCTCTGTCTCTCAGGGTGATATCTGTACACTGACTGGTGTCTCTCAGTCCCCTCTCTCTCAGGGTGATATCTGTATACTGACTGGTGTCTCTCAGTCCCTCTCTCTCTCAGGGTGATATCTGTACACTGACTGGTGTCTCTCAGTCTTCTCTCTCTGAGGGTGATATCTGTCCACTGACTGGTGTCTCTCAGTGTTCTCTCTCTCAGGGTGATATCTGTACACTGACTGGTGTCTCTCAGTCTTCTCTTTCTCAGGGTGATATCTGTACACTGACTGGTGTCTCTCAGTCCCCTCTCTCTCTCAGGGTGATAACTGTATCCTGACTGGTGTCTCTCAGTCCCCTCTCTCTCAGGGTGATATCTGTACACTGAATGGTGTCTCTCAGTCCCCTCTCTCTCAGGGTGATATCTGTGCACTGACTGGTGTCTCTCAGTCCCTCTCTCTCAGGGTGATATCTGTACACTGACTGGTGTCTCTCAGTCCCCTCTCTCTCTCAGGGTGATATCTGTACACTGACTGGTGTCTCTCAGTCCCCTCTCTCTCAGGGTGATATCTGTACACTGACTGTTGTCTCTCAGTCCCCTCTCTCTCAGGGTGATATCTGTACACTGACTGGTGTCTCTCAGTCCCCTCTCTCTCAGGGTGATATCTGTACACTGACTGGTGTCTCTCAGTCCCCTCTCTCTCAGGGTGATATCTGTACACTGACTGGTGTCTCTCAGTCCCCTCTGTCTCTCAGGGTGATGTCTGTATACTGACTGGTGTCTCTCAGTCCCCTCTCTCTCAGGGTGATATCTGTATACTGACTGGTGTCTCTCAGTCCCCTCTCTCTCAGGGTGATATCTGTACACTGACTGGTGTCTCTCAGTCCCCTCTCTCTCAGGGTGATATCTGTATACTGACTGGTGTCTCTCAGTCCCCTCTCTCTCAGGGTGATATCTGTACACTGACTGGTGTCTCTCAGTCCCCTCTCTCTCTCAGGGTGATATCTGTACACTGACTGGTGTCTCTCAGTCCCTCTCTCTCAGGGAGATATCTGTACACTGACTGTTGTCTCTCAGTCCCCTCTCTCTCAGGGTGATATCTGTCCACTGACTGTTGTCTCTCAGTCCCCTCTCTCTCAGGGTGATATCTGTACACTGACTGGTGTCTCTCAGTCCCCTCTCTCTCAGGGTGATATCTGTACACTGACTGGTGTCTCTCAGTCCCCTCTCTCTCAGGGAGATATCTGTACACGGACTGGTGTCTCTCAGTCCCCTCTCTCTCAGGGTGATATCTGTACACTGACTGGTGTCTCTCAGTCCCCTCTCTCTCAGGGTGATATCTGTACACTGACTGGTGTCTCTCAGTCCCCTCTGTCTCTCAGGGTGATATCTGTATACTGACTGGTGTCTCTCAGTCCCCTCTCTCTCAGGGTGATATCTGTATACTGACTGGTGTCTCTCAGTCCCCTCTCTCTCAGGGTGATATCTGTACACTGACTGGTGTCTCTCAGTCCCCTCTCTCTCAGGGTGATATCTGTATACTGACTGGTGTCTCTCAGTCCCCTCTCTCTCAGGGTGATATCTGTACACTGACTGGTGTCTCTCAGTCCCCTCTCTCTCTCAGGGTGATATCTGTACACTGACTGGTGTCTCTCAGTCCCTCTCTCTCAGGGAGATATCTGTACACTGACTGTTGTCTCTCAGTCCCCTCTCTCTCAGGGTGATATCTGTCCACTGACTGTTGTCTCTCAGTCCCCTCTCTCTCAGGGTGATATCTGTACACTGACTGGTGTCTCTCAGTCCCCTCTCTCTCAGGGTGATATCTGTACACTGACTGGTGTCTCTCAGTCCCCTCTCTCTCAGGGAGATATCTGTACACGGACTGGTGTCTCTCAGTCCCCTCTCTCTCAGGGTGATATCTGTACACTGACTGGTATCTCTCAGTCCCTCTCTCTCAGGGTGATATCTGTACACTGACTGGTGTCTCTCAGTCCCTCTCTCTCAGGGTGATATCTGTACACTGACTGGTGTCTCCCAGCCCCTCTCTCTCAGGGTGATATCTGTACACTGACTGGTGTCTCTCAGCCCCTCTCTCTCAGGGTGATATCTGTACACTGACTGGTGTCTCTCTGTCCCCTCTCTCTCAGGGTGATATCTGTCCACTGACTGATGTCTCTCAGTCCCCCCTCTCTCTCAGGGTGATATCTGTACACTGACTGGTGTCTCTCAGCCCCTCTCTCTCAGGGTGAAATCTGTACACTGACTGGTGTCTCTCAGCCCCACTCTCTCTCAGGGTGATATCTGTACACTGACTGGTGTCTCTCAGTCCCTCTCTCTCAGGGAGATATCTGTACACTGACTGTTGTCTCTCAGTCCCCTCTCTCTCAGGGTGATATCTGTCCACTGACTGTTGTCTCTCAGTCCCCTCTCTCTCAGGGTGATATCTGTACACTGACTGGTGTCTCTCAGTCCCCTCTCTCTCAGGGTGATATCTGTACACTGACTGGTGTCTCTCAGTCCCCTCTCTCTCAGGGAGATATCTGTACACGGACTGGTGTCTCTCAGCCCCCTCTCTCTCAGGGTGATATCTGTGCACTGACTGGTATCTCTCAGTCCCTCTCTCTCAGGGTGATATCTGTACACTGACTGGTGTCTCTCAGTCCCTCTCTCTCAGGGTGATATCTGTACACTGACTGGTGTCTCCCAGCCCCTCTCTCTCAGGGTGATATCTGTACACTGACTGGTGTCTCTCAGCCCCTCTCTCTCAGGGTGATATCTGTACACTGACTGGTGTCTCTCTGTCCCCTCTCTCTCAGGGTGATATCTGTCCACTGACTGATGTCTCTCAGTCCCCCCTCTCTCTCAGGGTGATATCTGTACACTGACTGGTGTCTCTCAGCCCCTCTCTCTCAGGGTGATATCTGTCCACTGACTGGTGTCTCTCAGTCTTCTCTCTCTCAGGGTGATATCTGTACACTGACTGGTGTCTCTCAGTCTTCTCTTTCTCAGGGTGATATCTGTACACTGACTGGTGTCTCTCAGTCCCTCTCTCTCAGGGTGATATCTGTCCACTGACTGGTGTCTCTCAGCCCCTCTCTCTCTCAGGGTGATATCTGTATACTGACTGGTGTCTCTCAGTCCCTCTCTCTGGGACATATCTGTACACTGACTGGTGTCTCTCAGTCCCCTCTCTCTCAGGGTGATATCTGTTCGCTGACTGGTGTCTCTCAGTCTTCTCTCTCTCAGGGTGATATCTGTACACTGACTGGTGTCTCTCAGTCCCCTCTCTCTCAGGGTGATATCTGTACACTGACTGGTGTCTCCCAAGCCCCTCTCTCTCATGGTGATATCTGTATACTGACTGGTGTCTCTCAGTCCCCTCTCTCTCAGGGTGATATCTGTACACTGACTGGTGTCTCTCAGTCCCTCTCTCTCTCAGGGTGATATCTGTATACTGACTGGTGTCTCTCAGTCCCCTCTCTCTCAGGGTGATATCTGTACACTGACTGGTGTCTCTCAGTCCCTCTCTCTCAGGGTGATATCTGTACACTGACTGGTGTCTCTCAGTCCCCTCTCTCTCAGGGTGATATCTGTACACTGACTGGTGTCTCTCAGTCCCTCTCTCTCAGGGAGATATCTGTACACTGACTGGTGTCTCTCAGTCCCTCTCTCTCGGGGTGATATCTGTACACTGACTGTTGTCTCTCAGTCCCCTCTCTCTCAGGGTGATATCTGTACACTGACTGGTGTCTCTCAGTCCCCTCTCTCTCAGGGTGATATCTGTACACTGACTGGTGTCTCTCAGTCCCTCTCTCTCAGGGTGATATCTGTACACTGACTGGTGTCTCTCAGTCCCCTCTCTCTCAGGGTGATATCTGTACACTGACTGGTGTCTCTCAGTCCCCTCTCTCTCAGGGTGATATCTGTACACTGACTGGTGTCTCTCAGTCCCTCTCTCTCAGGGTATTATCTGCACACTGACTGGTGTCTCTCAGTCACCACTATCTAAGGGTGATATCTGTACACTGACTGGTGTCTCTCAGTCTTCTCTCTCTCAGGGTGATATCTGTCCACTGACTGGTGTCTCTCAGTCTTCTCTCTCTCAGGGTGATATCTGTACACTGACTGGTGTCTCTCAGTCTTCTCTTTCTCAGGGTGATATCTGTACACTGACTGGTGTCTCTCAGTCCCCTCTCTCTCAGGGTCATAGCTGTACACTGACTGGTGTCTCTCAGCCCCTCTCTCTCTCAGGGTGATATCTGTATACTGACTGGTGTCTCTCAGTCCCTCTCTCTCAGGGTGATATCTGTACACTGACTGGTGTCTCTCAGTCCCTCTCTCAGGGTGATATCTGTCCACTGACCGGTGTCTCTCAGTCCCCTCTCTCTCAGGGTGATATCTGTTCGCTGACTGGTGTCTCTCAGTCTTCTCTCTCTCAGGGTGATATCTGTACACTGACTGTTGTCTCTCAGTCCCCTCTCTCTCAGGGTGATATCTGTACACTGACTGGTGTCTCTCAGTCCCCTCTCTCTCAGGGTGATATCTGTACACTGACTGGTGTCTCTCAGTCCCCTCTCTCTCTCAGGGTGATATCTGTACACTGACTGGTGTCTCTCAGTCCCTCTCTCTCAGGGAGATATCTGTACACTGACTGTTGTCTCTCAGTCCCCTCTCTCTCAGGGTGATATCTGTACACTGACTGGTGTCTCTCAGTCCCCTCTCTCTCAGGGTGATATCTGTACACTGACTGGTGTCTCTCAGTCCCCTCTCTCTCAGGGAGATATCTGTACACGGACTGGTGTCTCTCAGTCCCCTCTCTCTCAGGGTGATATCTGTACACTGACTGGTATCTCTCAGTCCCTCTCTCTCAGGGTGATATCTGTACACTGACTGGTGTCTCTCAGTCCCTCTCTCTCAGGGTGATATCTGTACACTGACTGGTGTCTCCCAGCCCCTCTCTCTCAGGGTGATATCTGTACACTGACTGGTGTCTCTCAGCCCCTCTCTCTCAGGGTGATATCTGTACACTGACTGGTGTCTCTCTGTCCCCTCTCTCTCAGGGTGATATCTGTCCACTGACTGATGTCTCTCAGTCCCCCCTCTCTCTCAGGGTGATATCTGTACACTGACTGGTGTCTCTCAGCCCCTCTCTCTCAGGGTGAAATCTGTACACTGACTGGTGTCTCTCAGCCCCACTCTCTCTCAGGGTGATATCTGTACACTGACTGGTGTCTCTCAGTCCCTCTCTCTCAGGGAGATATCTGTACACTGACTGTTGTCTCTCAGTCCCCTCTCTCTCAGGGTGATATCTGTCCACTGACTGTTGTCTCTCAGTCCCCTCTCTCTCAGGGTGATATCTGTACACTGACTGGTGTCTCTCAGTCCCCTCTCTCTCAGGGTGATATCTGTACACTGACTGGTGTCTCTCAGTCCCCTCTCTCTCAGGGAGATATCTGTACACGGACTGGTGTCTCTCAGCCCCCTCTCTCTCAGGGTGATATCTGTGCACTGACTGGTATCTCTCAGTCCCTCTCTCTCAGGGTGATATCTGTACACTGACTGGTGTCTCTCAGTCCCTCTCTCTCAGGGTGATATCTGTACACTGACTGGTGTCTCCCAGCCCCTCTCTCTCAGGGTGATATCTGTACACTGACTGGTGTCTCTCAGCCCCTCTCTCTCAGGGTGATATCTGTACACTGACTGGTGTCTCTCTGTCCCCTCTCTCTCAGGGTGATATCTGTCCACTGACTGATGTCTCTCAGTCCCCCCTCTCTCTCAGGGTGATATCTGTACACTGACTGGTGTCTCTCAGCCCCTCTCTCTCAGGGTGAAATCTGTACACTGACTGGTGTCTCTCAGCCCCACTCTCTCTCAGGGTGATATCTGTACACTGACTGGTGTCTCTCAGTCTTCTCTCTCTCAGGGTGATATCAGTCCACTGACTGGTGTCTCTCAGTCTTCTCTCTATCAGGGTGATATCTGTACACTGACTGGTGTCTCTCAGTCTTCTCTTTCTCAGGGTGATATCTGTACACTGACTGGTGTCTCTCAGTCCCTCTCTCTCAGGGTGATATCTGTCCACTGACTGGTGTCTCTCAGCCCCTCTCTCTCTCAGGGTGATATCTGTATACTGACTGGTGTCTCTCAGTCCCTCTCTCTGGGACATATCTGTACACTGACTGGTGTCTCTCAGTCCCCTCTCTCTCAGGGTGATATCTGTTCGCTGACTGGTGTCTCTCAGTCTTCTCTCTCTCAGGGTGATATCTGTACACTGACTGGTGTCTCTCAGTCCCCTCTCTCTCAGGGTGATATCTGTACACTGACTGGTGTCTCCCAGTCCCCTCTCTCTCATGGTGATATCTGTATACTGACTGGTGTCTCTCAGTCCCCTCTCTCTCAGGGTGATATCTGTACACTGACTGGTGTCTCTCAGTCCCTCTCTCTCTCAGGGTGATATCTGTATACTGACTGGTGTCTCTCAGTCCCCTCTCTCTCAGGGAGATATCTGTACACTGACTGGTGTCTCTCAGTCCCCTCTGTCTCTCAGGGTGATATCTGTACACTGACTGGTGTCTCTCAGTCCCCTCTCTCTCAGGGTGATATCTGTATACTGACTGGTGTCTCTCAGTCCCTCTCTCTCTCAGGGTGATATCTGTACACTGACTGGTGTCTCTCAGTCTTCTCTCTCTGAGGGTGATATCTGTCCACTGACTGGTGTCTCTCAGTGTTCTCTCTCTCAGGGTGATATCTGTACACTGACTGGTGTCTCTCAGTCTTCTCTTTCTCAGGGTGATATCTGTACACTGACTGGTGTCTCTCAGTCCCCTCTCTCTCTCAGGGTGATAACTGTATCCTGACTGGTGTCTCTCAGTCCCCTCTCTCTCAGGGTGATATCTGTACACTGAATGGTGTCTCTCAGTCCCCTCTCTCTCAGGGTGATATCTGTGCACTGACTGGTGTCTCTCAGTCCCTCTCTCTCAGGGTGATATCTGTACACTGACTGGTGTCTCTCAGTCCTCTCTCTCTCTCAGGGTGATATCTGTACACTGACTGGTGTCTCTCAGTCCCCTCTCTCTCAGGGTGATATCTGTACACTGACTGTTGTCTCTCAGTCCCCTCTCTCTCAGGGTGATATCTGTACACTGACTGGTGTCTCTCAGTCCCCTCTCTCTCAGGGTGATATCTGTACACTGACTGGTGTCTCTCAGTCCCCTCTCTCTCAGGGTGATATCTGTACACTGACTGGTGTCTCTCAGTCCCCTCTGTCTCTCAGGGTGATGTCTGTATACTGACTGGTGTCTCTCAGTCCCCTCTCTCTCAGGGTGATATCTGTATACTGACTGGTGTCTCTCAGTCCCCTCTCTCTCAGGGTGATATCTGTACACTGACTGGTGTCTCTCAGTCCCCTCTCTCTCAGGGTGATATCTGTATACTGACTGGTGTCTCTCAGTCCCCTCTCTCTCAGGGTGATATCTGTACACTGACTGGTGTCTCTCAGTCCCCTCTCTCTCTCAGGGTGATATCTGTACACTGACTGGTGTCTCTCAGTCCCTCTCTCTCAGGGAGATATCTGTACACTGACTGTTGTCTCTCAGTCCCCTCTCTCTCAGGGTGATATCTGTCCACTGACTGTTGTCTCTCAGTCCCCTCTCTCTCAGGGTGATATCTGTACACTGACTGGTGTCTCTCAGTCCCCTCTCTCTCAGGGTGATATCTGTACACTGACTGGTGTCTCTCAGTCCCCTCTCTCTCAGGGAGATATCTGTACACGGACTGGTGTCTCTCAGTCCCCTCTCTCTCAGGGTGATATCTGTACACTGACTGGTGTCTCTCAGTCCCCTCTCTCTCAGGGTGATATCTGTACACTGACTGGTGTCTCTCAGTCCCCTCTGTCTCTCAGGGTGATATCTGTATACTGA
The DNA here is from genome assembly GCF_036365525.1 of Heterodontus francisci. NCBI lineage: Eukaryota > Metazoa > Chordata > Chondrichthyes > Heterodontiformes > Heterodontidae > Heterodontus > Heterodontus francisci. Next base: position 93,356 of record NW_027141097.1, read on the forward strand.
CTGGTGTCTCTCAGTCCCCTCTCTCTCAGGGTGATATGTGTATACTGACTGGTGTCTCTCAGTCCCCTCTCTCTCAGGGTGATATCTGTACACTGACTGGTGTCTCTCAGTCCCCTCTCTCTCAGGGTGATATCTGTATACTGACTGGTGTCTCTCAGTCCCCTCTCTCTCAGGGTGATATCTGTACACTGACTGGTGTCTCTCAGTCCCCTCTCTCTCTCAGGGTGATATCTGTACACTGACTGGTGTCTCTCAGTCCCTCTCTCTCAGGGAGATATCTGTACACTGACTGTTGTCTCTCAGTCCCCTCTCTCTCAGGGTGATATCTGTCCACTGACTGTTGTCTCTCAGTCCCCTCTCTCTCAGGGTGATATCTGTACACTGACTGGTGTCTCTCAGTCCCCTCTCTCTCAGGGTGATATCTGTACACTGACTGGTGTCTCTCAGTCCCCTCTCTCTCAGGGAGATATCTGTACACGGACTGGTGTCTCTCAGTCCCCTCTCTCTCAGGGTGATATCTGTACACTGACTGGTATCTCTCAGTCCCTCTCTCTCAGGGTGATATCTGTACACTGACTGGTGTCTCTCAGTCCCTCTCTCTCAGGGTGATATCTGTACACTGACTGGTGTCTCCCAGCCCCTCTCTCTCAGGGTGATATCTGTACACTGACTGGTGTCTCTCAGCCCCTCTCTCTCAGGGTGATATCTGTACACTGACTGGTGTCTCTCTGTCCCCTCTCTCTCAGGGTGATATCTGTCCACTGACTGATGTCTCTCAGTCCCCCCTCTCTCTCAGGGTGATATCTGTACACTGACTGGTGTCTCTCAGCCCCTCTCTCTCAGGGTGAAATCTGTACACTGACTGGTGTCTCTCAGCCCCACTCTCTCTCAGGGTGATATCTGTACACTGACTGGTGTCTCTCAGTCCCTCTCTCTCAGGGAGATATCTGTACACTGACTGTTGTCTCTCAGTCCCCTCTCTCTCAGGGTGATATCTGTCCACTGACTGTTGTCTCTCAGTCCCCTCTCTCTCAGGGTGATATCTGTACACTGACTGGTGTCTCTCAGTCCCCTCTCTCTCAGGGTGATATCTGTACACTGACTGGTGTCTCTCAGTCCCCTCTCTCTCAGGGAGATATCTGTACACGGACTGGTGTCTCTCAGCCCCCTCTCTCTCAGGGTGATATCTGTGCACTGACTGGTATCTCTCAGTCCCTCTCTCTCAGGGTGATATCTGTACACTGACTGGTGTCCCTCAGTCCCTCTCTCTCAGGGTGATATCTGTACACTGACTGGTGTCTCCCAGCCCCTCTCTCTCAGGGTGATATCTGTACACTGACTGGTGTCTCTCAGCCCCTCTCTCTCAGGGTGATATCTGTACACTGACTGGTGTCTCTCTGTCCCCTCTCTCTCAGGGTGATATCTGTCCACTGACTGATGTCTCTCAGTCCCCCCTCTCTCTCAGGGTGATATCTGTACACTGACTGGTGTCTCTCAGCCCCTCTCTCTCAGGGTGATATCTGTCCACTGACTGGTGTCTCTCAGTCTTCTCTCTCTCAGGGTGATATCTGTACACTGACTGGTGTCTCTCAGTCTTCTCTTTCTCAGGGTGATATCTGTACACTGACTGGTGTCTCTCAGTCCCTCTCTCTCAGGGTGATATCTGTCCACTGACTGGTGTCTCTCAGCCCCTCTCTCTCTCAGGGTGATATCTGTATACTGACTGGTGTCTCTCAGTCCCTCTCTCTGGGACATATCTGTACACTGACTGGTGTCTCTCAGTCCCCTCTCTCTCAGGGTGATATCTGTTCGCTGACTGGTGTCTCTCAGTCTTCTCTCTCTCAGGGTGATATCTGTACACTGACTGGTGTCTCTCAGTCCCCTCTCTCTCAGGGTGATATCTGTACACTGACTGGTGTCTCCCAAGCCCCTCTCTCTCATGGTGATATCTGTATACTGACTGGTGTCTCTCAGTCCCCTCTCTCTCAGGGTGATATCTGTACACTGACTGGTGTCTCTCAGTCCCTCTCTCTCTCAGGGTGATATCTGTATACTGACTGGTGTCTCTCAGTCCCCTCTCTCTCAGGGTGATATCTGTACACTGACTGGTGTCTCTCAGTCCCTCTCTCTCAGGGTGATATCTGTACACTGACTGGTGTCTCTCAGTCCCCTCTCTCTCAGGGTGATATCTGTACACTGACTGGTGTCTCTCAGTCCCCTCTCTCTCAGGGTGATATCTGTACACTGACTGGTGTCTCTCAGTCCCTCTCTCTCAGGGAGATATCTGTACACTGACTGGTGTCTCTCAGTCCCTCTCTCTCGGGGTGATATCTGTACACTGACTGTTGTCTCTCAGTCCCCTCTCTCTCAGGGTGATATCTGTACACTGACTGGTGTCTCTCAGTCCCCTCTCTCTCAGGGTGATATCTGTACACTGACTGGTGTCTCTCAGTCCCTCTCTCTCAGGGTGATATCTGTACACTGACTGGTGTCTCTCAGTCCCCTCTCTCTCAGGGTGATATCTGTACACTGACTGGTGTCTCTCAGTCCCCTCTCTCTCAGGGTGATATCTGTACACTGACTGGTGTCTCTCAGTCCCTCTCTCTCAGGGTATTATCTGCACACTGACTGGTGTCTCTCAGTCACCACTATCTAAGGGTGATATCTGTACACTGACTGGTGTCTCTCAGTCTTCTCTCTCTCAGGGTGATATCTGTCCACTGACTGGTGTCTCTCAGTCTTCTCTCTCTCAGGGTGATATCTGTACACTGACTGGTGTCTCTCAGTCTTCTCTTTCTCAGGGTGATATCTGTACACTGACTGGTGTCTCTCAGTCCCCTCTCTCTCAGGGTCATAGCTGTACACTGACTGGTGTCTCTCAGCCCCTCTCTCTCTCAGGGTGATATCTGTATACTGACTGGTGTCTCTCAGTCCCTCTCTCTCAGGGTGATATCTGTACACTGACTGGTGTCTCTCAGTCCCTCTCTCAGGGTGATATCTGTCCACTGACCGGTGTCTCTCAGTCCCCTCTCTCTCAGGGTGATATCTGTTCGCTGACTGGTGTCTCTCAGTCTTCTCTCTCTCAGGGTGATATCTGTACACTGACTGTTGTCTCTCAGTCCCCTCTCTCTCAGGGTGATATCTGTACACTGACTGGTGTCTCTCAGTCCCCTCTCTCTCAGGGTGATATCTGTACACTGACTGGTGTCTCTCAGTCCCCTCTCTCTCAGGGTGATATCTGTACACTGACTGGTGTCTCTCAGTCCCCTCTCTCTCAGGGTGATATCTGTACACTGACTGGTGTCTCTCAGTCCCTCTCTCTCTCAGGGTGATATCTGTACACTGACTGGTGTCTCTCAGTCCCTCTCTCTCTCAGGGTGATATCTTTACACTGACTGGTGTCTCTCAGTCCCCTCTCTTTCAGGGTGATATCTGTACACTAACTGGTGTCTCTCAGTCCCCTCTCTCCCATGGTGATATCTGTATACTGACTGGTGTCTCTCAGTCCCTCTCTCTCTCAGGGTGATATCTGTATACTGACTGGTGTCTCTCAGTCCCCTCTCTCTCAGGGTGATATCTGTACACTGACTGGTGTCTCTCAGTCCCCTCTGTCTCTCAGGGTGATATCTGTATACTGACTGGTGTCTCTCAGTCCCCTCTCTCTCAGGGTGATATCTGTATACTGACTGGTGTCTCTCAGTCCCCTCTCTCTCAGGGTGATATCTGTACACTGAATGGTGTCTCTCAGTCCCCTCTCTCTCAGGGTGATATCTGTATACTGACTGGTGTCTCTCAGTCCCCTCTCTCTCAGGGTGATATCTGTACACTGACTGGTGTCTCTCAGTCCCCTCTCTCTCTCAGGGTGATATCTGTACACTGACTGGTGTCTCTCAGTCCCTCTCTCTCAGGGAGATATCTGTACACTGACTGTTGTCTCTCAGTCCCCTCTCTCTCAGGGTGATATCTGTCCACTGACTGTTGTCTCTCAGTCCCCTCTCTCTCAGGGTGATATCTGTACACTGACTGGTGTCTCTCAGTCCCCTCTCTCTCAGGGTGATATCTGTACACTGACTGGTGTCTCTCAGTCCCCTCTCTCTCAGGGAGATATCTGTACACGGACTGGTGTCTCTCAGTCCCCTCTCTCTCAGGGTGATATCTGTACACTGACTGGTATCTCTCAGTCCCTCTCTCTCAGGGTGATATCTGTACACTGACTGGTGTCTCTCAGTCCCTCTCTCTCAGGGTGATATCTGTACACTGACTGGTGTCTCCCAGCCCCTCTCTCTCAGGGTGATATCTGTACACTGACTGGTGTCTCTCAGCCCCTCTCTCTCAGGGTGATATCTGTACACTGACTGGTGTCTCTCTGTCCCCTCTCTCTCAGGGTGATATCTGTCCACTGACTGATGTCTCTCAGTCCCCCCTCTCTCTCAGGGTGATATCTGTACACTGACTGGTGTCTCTCAGCCCCTCTCTCTCAGGGTGAAATCTGTACACTGACTGGTGTCTCTCAGCCCCACTCTCTCTCAGGGTGATATCTGTACACTGACTGGTGTCTCTCAGTCCCTCTCTCTCAGGGAGATATCTGTACACTGACTGTTGTCTCTCAGTCCCCTCTCTCTCAGGGTGATATCTGTCCACTGACTGTTGTCTCTCAGTCCCCTCTCTCTCAGGGTGATATCTGTACACTGACTGGTGTCTCTCAGTCCCCTCTCTCTCAGGGTGATATCTGTACACTGACTGGTGTCTCTCAGTCCCCTCTCTCTCAGGGAGATATCTGTACACGGACTGGTGTCTCTCAGTCCCCTCTCTCTCAGGGTGATATCTGTACACTGACTGGTATCTCTCAGTCCCTCTCTCTCAGGGTGATATCTGTACACTGACTGGTGTCTCTCAGCCCCTCTCTCTCAGGGTGAAATCTGTACACTGACTGGTGTCTCTCAGCCCCACTCTCTCTCAGGGTGATATCTGTACACTGACTGATGTCTCTCAGTCTTCTCTCTCTCAGGGTGATATCTGTCCACTGACTGGTGTCTCTCAGTCTTCTCTCTCTCAGGGTGATATCTGTACACTGACTGGTGTCTCTCAGTCTTCTCTTTCTCAGGGTGATATCTGTACACTGACTGGTGTCTCTCAGTCCCTCTCTCTCAGGGTGATATCTGTCCACTGACTGGTGTCTCTCAGCCCCTCTCTCTCTCAGGGTGATATCTGTATACTGACTGGTGTCTCTCAGTCCCTCTCTCTGGGACATATCTGTACACTGACTGGTGTCTCTCAGTCCCCTCTCTCTCAGGGTGATATCTGTTCGCTGACTGGTGTCTCTCAGTCTTCTCTCTCTCAGGGTGATATCTGTACACTGACTGGTGTCTCTCAGTCCCCTCTCTCTCAGGGTGATATCTGTACACTGACTGGTGTCTCCCAGTCCCCTCTCTCTCATGGTGATATCTGTATACTGACTGGTGTCTCTCAGTCCCCTCTCTCTCAGGGTGATATCTGTACACTGACTGGTGTCTCTCAGTCCCTCTCTCTCTCAGGGTGATATCTGTATACTGACTGGTGTCTCTCAGTCCCCTCTCTCTCAGGGTGATATCTGTACACTGACTGGTGTCTCTCAGTCCCCTCTGTCTCTCAGGGTGATATCTGTACACTGACTGGTGTCTCTCAGTCCCCTCTCTCTCAGGGTGATATCTGTATACTGACTGGTGTCTCTCAGTCCCTCTCTCTCTCAGGGTGATATCTGTACACTGACTGGTGTCTCTCAGTCTTCTCTCTCTCAGGGTGATATCTGTCCACTGACTGGTGTCTCTCAGTCTTCTCTCTCTCAGGGTGATATCTGTACACTGACTGGTGTCTCTCAGTCTTCTCTTTCTCAGGGTGATATCTGTACACTGACTGGTGTCTCTCAGTCCCTCTCTCTCAGGGTGATATCTGTGCAATGACTGGTGTCTCTCAATCCCCTCTCTCTCAGGGTGATATCTGTACACTGACTGGTGTCTCTCAGTCTTCTCTCTCTCAGGGTGATATCTGAACACTGACTGGTGACTCTCAGTCCCTCTCTCTCAGGGTGATATTTGTATGCTGACTGGTGTCTCTCAGTCCCTCTCTCTCAGGGTGATATCTGTACACTGACTGGTGTCTCTCAGTCCCCTCTCTCTCTCAGGGTGATAACTGTATCCTGACTGGTGTCTCTCAGTCCCCTCTCTCTCAGGGTGATATCTGTACACTGAATGGTGTCTCTCAGTCCCCTCTCTCTCAGGGTGATATCTGTGCACTGACTGGTGTCTCTCAGTCCCTCTCTCTCAGGGTGATATCTGTACACTGACTGGTGTCTCTCAGTCCCCTCTCTCTCTCAGGGTGATATCTGTACACTGACTGGTGTCTCTCAGTCTTCTCTCTCTCAGGGTGATATCTGTCCACTGACTGGTGTCTCTCAGTCTTCTCTCTCTCAGGGTGATATCTGTACACTGACTGGTGTCTCTCAGTCTTCTCTTTCTCAGGGTGATATCTGTACACTGACTGGTGTCTCTCAGTCCCCTCTCTCTCAGGGTCATAGCTGTACACTGACTGGTGTCTCTCAGCCCCTCTCTCTCTCAGGGTGATATCTGTATACTGACTGGTGTCTCTCAGTCCCTCTCTCTCAGGGTGATATCTGTACACTGACTGGTGTCTCTCAGTCCCTCTCTCAGGGTGATATCTGTCCACTGACCGGTGTCTCTCAGTCCCCTCTCTCTCAGGGTGATATCTGTTCGCTGACTGGTGTCTCTCAGTCTTCTCTCTCTCAGGGTGATATCTGTACACTGACTGTTGTCTCTCAGTCCCCTCTCTCTCAGGGTGATATCTGTACACTGACTGGTGTCTCTCAGTCCCCTCTCTCTCAGGGTGATATCTGTACACTGACTGGTGTCTCTCAGTCCCCTCTCTCTCAGGGTGATATCTGTACACTGACTGGTGTCTCTCAGTCCCCTCTCTCTCAGGGTGATATCTGTACACTGACTGGTGTCTCTCAGTCCCTCTCTCTCTCAGGGTGATATCTGTACACTGACTGGTGTCTCTCAGTCCCTCTCTCTCTCAGGGTGATATCTTTACACTGACTGGTGTCTCTCAGTCCCCTCTCTTTCAGGGTGATATCTGTACACTGACTGGTGTCTCTCAGTCTTCTCTTTCTCAGGGTGATATCTGTACACTGACTGGTGTCTCTCAGTCCCCTCTCTCTCAGGGTCATAGCTGTACACTGACTGGTGTCTCTCAGCCCCTCTCTCTCTCAGGGTGATATCTGTATACTGACTGGTGTCTCTCAGTCCCTGTCTCTCAGGGTGATATCTGTACACTGACTGGTGTCTCTCAGTCCCTCTCTCAGGGTGATATCTGTCCACTGACCGGTGTCTCTCAGTCCCCTCTCTCTCAGGGTGATATCTGTTCGCTGACTGGTGTCTCTCAGTCTTCTCTCTCTCAGGGTGATATCTGTACACTGACTGGTGTCTCTCAGTCCCCTCTCTCTCAGGGTGATATCTGTACACTGACTGGTGTCTCTCAGTCCCCTCTCTCTCAGGGTGATATCTGTACACTGACTGGTGTCTCTCAGTCCCCTCTCTCTCAGGGTGATATCTGTACACTGACTGGTGTCTCTCAGTCCCCTCTCTCTCAGGGTGATATCTGTACACTGACTGGTGTCTCTCAGTCCCTCTCTCTCTCAGGGTGATATCTGTACACTGACTGGTGTCTCTCAGTCCCTCTCTCTCTCAGGGTGATATCTTTACACTGACTGGTGTCTCTCAGTCCCCTCTCTTTCAGGGTGATATCTGTACACTGACTGGTGTCTCTCAGTCCCCTCTCTCCCATGGTGATATCTGTATACTGACTGGTGTCTCTCAGTCCCCTCTCTCTCAGGGTGATATCTGTACACTGACTGGTGTCTCTTAGTCCCTCTCTCTCTCAGGGTGATATCTGTATACTGACTGGTGTCTCTCAGTCCCCTCTCTCTCAGGGTGATATCTGTACACTGACTGTTGTCTCTCAGTCCCCTCTGTCTCTCAGGGTGATATCTGTATACTGACTGGTGTCTCTCAGTCCCCTCTCTCTCAGGGTGATATCTGTATACTGACTGGTGTCTCTCAGTCCCCTCTCTCTCAGGGTGATATCTGTACACTGACTGGTGTCTCTCAGTCCCCTCTCTCTCAGGGTGATATCTGTATACTGACTGGTGTCTCTCAGTCCCCTCTCTCTCAGGGTGATATCTGTACACTGACTGGTGTCTCTCAGTCCCCTCTCTCTCAGGGTGATATCTGTACACTGACTGGTGTCTCTCAGTCCCCTCTCTCTCAGGGAGATATCTGTACACGGACTGGTGTCTCTCAGTCCCCTCTCTCTCAGGGTGATATCTGTACACTGACTGGTATCTCTCAGTCCCTCTCTCTCAGGGTGATATCTGTACACTGACTGGTGTCTCTCAGTCCCTCTCTCTCAGGGTGATATCTGTACACTGACTGGTGTCTCCCAGTCGCCTCTCTCTCAGGGTGATATCTGTCCACTGACTGTTGTCTCTCAGTCCCCTCTCTCTCAGGGTGATATCTGTACACTGACTGGTGTCTCTCAGTCCCCTCTCTCTCAGGGTGATATCTGTACACTGACTGGTGTCTCTCAGTCCCCTCTCTCTCAGGGAGATATCTGTACACGGACTGGTGTCTCTCAGTCCCCTCTCTCTCAGGGTGATATCTGTACACTGACTGGTATCTCTCAGTCCCTCTCTCTCAGGGTGATATCTGTACACTGACTGGTGTCTCTCAGCCCCTCTCTCTCAGGGTGAAATCTGTACACTGACTGGTGTCTCTCAGCCCCACTCTCTCTCAGGGTGATATCTGTACACTGACTGATGTCTCTCAGTCTTCTCTCTCTCAGGGTGATATCTGTCCACTGACTGGTGTCTCTCAGTCTTCTCTCTCTCAGGGTGATATCTGTACACTGACTGGTGTCTCTCAGTCTTCTCTTTCTCAGGGTGATATCTGTACACTGACTGGTGTCTCTCAGTCCCTCTCTCTCAGGGTGATATCTGTCCACTGACTGGTGTCTCTCAGCCCCTCTCTCTCTCAGGGTGATATCTGTATACTGACTGGTGTCTCTCAGTCCCTCTCTCTGGGGCATATCTGTACACTGACTGGTGTCTCTCAGTCCCCTCTCTCAGGGTGATATCTGTTCGCTGACTGGTGTCTCTCAGTCTTCTCTCTCTCAGGGTGATATCTGTACACTGACTGGTGTCTCTCAGTCCCCTCTCTCTCAGGGTGATATCTGTACACTGACTGGTGTCTCCCAGTCCCCTCTCTCTCATGGTGATATCTGTATACTGACTGGTGTCTCTCAGTCCCCTCTCTCTCAGGGTGATATCTGTACACTGACTGGTGTCTCTCAGTCCCTCTCTCTCTCAGGGTGATATCTGTATACTGACTGGTGTCTCTCAGTCCCCTCTCTCTCAGGGTGATATCTGTACACTGACTGGTGTCTCTCAGTCCCCTCTGTCTCTCAGGGTGATATCTGTACACTGACTGGTGTCTCTCAGTCCCCTCTCTCTCAGGGTGATATCTGTATACTGACTGGTGTCTCTCAGTCCCTCTCTCTCTCAGGGTGATATCTGTACACTGACTGGTGTCTCTCAGTCTTCTCTCTCTCAGGGTGATATCTGTCCACTGACTGGTGTCTCTCAGTCTTCTCTCTCTCAGGGTGATATCTGTACACTGACTGGTGTCTCTCAGTCTTCTCTTTCTCAGGGTGATATCTGTACACTGACTGGTGTCTCTCAGTCCCTCTCTCTCAGGGTGATATCTGTGCAATGACTGGTGTCTCTCAATCCCCTCTCTCTCAGGGTGATATCTGTACACTGACTGGTGTCTCTCAGTCTTCTCTCTCTCAGGGTGATATCTGAACACTGACTGGTGACTCTCAGTCCCTCTCTCTCAGGGTGATATTTGTATGCTGACTGGTGTCTCTCAGTCCCTCTCTCTCAGGGTGATATCTGTACACTGACTGGTGTCTCTCAGTCCCCTCTCTCTCTCAGGGTGATAACTGTATCCTGACTGGTGTCTCTCAGTCCCCTCTCTCTCAGGGTGATATCTGTACACTGAATGGTGTCTCTCAGTCCCCTCTCTCTCAGGGTGATATCTGTGCACTGACTGGTGTCTCTCAGTCCCTCTCTCTCAGGGTGATATCTGTACACTCACTGGTGTCTCTCAGTCCCCTCTCTCTCTCAGGGTGATATCTGTACACTGACTGGTGTCTCTCAGTCTTCTCTCTCTCAGGGTGATATCTGTCCACTGACTGGTGTCTCTCAGTCTTCTCTCTCTCAGGGTGATATCTGTACACTGACTGGTGTCTCTCAGTCTTCTCTTTCTCAGGGTGATATCTGTACACTGACTGGTGTCTCTCAGTCCCCTCTCTCTCAGGGTCATAGCTGTACACTGACTGGTGTCTCTCAGCCCCTCTCTCTCTCAGGGTGATATCTGTATACTGACTGGTGTCTCTCAGTCCCTCTCTCTCAGGGTGATATCTGTACACTGACTGGTGTCTCTCAGTCCCCTCTCTCTCAGGGTGATATCTGTACACTGACTGGTGTCTCTCAGTCCCTCTCTCAGGGTGATATCTGTCCACTGACCGGTGTCTCTCAGTCCCCTCTCTCTCAGGGTGATATCTGTTCGCTGACTGGTGTCTCTCAGTCTTCTCTCTCTCAGGGTGATATCTGTACACTGACTGGTGTCTCTCAGTCCCCTCTCTCTCAGGGTGATATCTGTACACTGACTGGTGTCTCTCAGTCCCCTCTCTCTCAGGGTGATATCTGTACACTGACTGGTGTCTCTCAGTCCCCTCTCTCTCAGGGTGATATCTGTACACTGACTGGTGTCTCTCAGTCCCCTCTCTCTCAGGGTGATATCTGTACACTGACTGGTGTCTCTCAGTCCCTCTCTCTCTCAGGGTGATATCTGTACACTGACTGGTGTCTCTCAGTCCCTCTCTCTCTCAGGGTGATATCTTTACACTGACTGGTGTCTCTCAGTCCCCTCTCTTTCAGGGTGATATCTGTACACTGACTGGTGTCTCTCAGTCCCCTCTCTCCCATGGTGATATCTGTATACTGACTGGTGTCTCTCAGTCCCCTCTCTCTCAGGGTGATATCTGTACACTGACTGGTGTCTCTCAGTCCCTCTCTCTCTCAGGGTGATATCTGTATACTGACTGGTGTCTCTCAGTCCCCTCTCTCTCAGGGTGATATCTGTACACTGACTGGTGTCTCTCAGTCCCCTCTGTCTCTCAGGGTGATATCTGTATACTGACTGGTGTCTCTCAGTCCCCTCTCTCTCAGGGTGATATCTATATACTGACTGGTGTCTCTCAGTCCCCTCTCTCTCAGGGTGATATCTGTACACTGACTGGTGTCTCTCAGTCCCCTCTCTCTCTCAGGGTGATATCTGTACACTGACTGGTGTCTCTCAGTCCCTCTCTCTCAGGGAGATATCTGTACACTGACTGTTGTCTCTCAGTCCCCTCTCTCTCAGGGTGATATCTGTCCACTGACTGTTGTCTCTCAGTCCCCTCTCTCTCAGGGTGATATCTGTACACTGACTGGTGTCTCTCAGTCCCCTCTCTCTCAGGGTGATATCTGTACACTGACTGGTGTCTCTCAGTCCCCTCTCTCTCAGGGAGATATCTGTACACGGACTGGTGTCTCTCAGTCCCCTCTCTCTCAGGGTGATATCTGTACACTGACTGGTATCTCTCAGTCCCTCTCTCTCAGGGTGATATCTGTACACTGACTGGTGTCTCTCAGTCCCTCTCTCTCAGGGTGATATCTGTACACTGACTGGTGTCTCCCAGCCCCTCTCTCTCAGGGTGATATCTGTACACTGACTGGTGTCTCTCAGCCCCTCTCTCTCAGGGTGATATCTGTACACTGACTGGTGTCTCTCTGTCCCCTCTCTCTCAGGGTGATATCTGTCCACTGACTGATGTCTCTCAGTCCCCCCTCTCTCTCAGGGTGATATCTGTACACTGACTGGTGTCTCTCAGCCCCTCTCTCTCAGGGTGAAATCTGTACACTGACTGGTGTCTCTCAGCCCCACTCTCTCTCAGGGTGATATCTGTACACTGACTGGTGTCTCTCAGTCCCTCTCTCTCAGGGAGATATCTGTACACTGACTGTTGTCTCTCAGTCCCCTCTCTCTCAGGGTGATATCTGTCCACTGACTGTTGTCTCTCAGTCCCCTCTCTCTCAGGGTGATATCTGTACACTGACTGGTGTCTCTCAGTCCCCTCTCTCTCAGGGTGATATCTGTACACTGACTGGTGTCTCTCAGTCCCCTCTCTCTCAGGGAGATATCTGTACACGGACTGGTGTCTCTCAGTCCCCTCTCTCTCAGGGTGATATCTGTACACTGACTGGTATCTCTCAGTCCCTCTCTCTCAGGGTGATATCTGTACACTGACTGGTGTCTCTCAGTCCCTCTCTCTCAGGGTGATATCTGTACACTGACTGGTGTCTCCCAGCCCCTCTCTCTCAGGGTGATATCTGTCCACTGACTGATGTCTCTCAGTCCCCCCTCTCTCTCAGGGTGATATCTGTACACTGACTGGTGTCTCTCAGCCCCTCTCTCTCAGGGTGAAATCTGTACACTGACTGGTTTCTCTCAGCCCCACTCTCTCTCAGGGTGATATCTGTACACTGACTGGTGTCTCTCAGTCTTCTCTCTCTCAGGGTGATATCTGTCCACTGACTGGTGTCTCTCAGTCTTCTCTCTCTCAGGGTGATATCTGTACACTGACTGGTGTCTCTCAGTCTTCTCTTTCTCAGGGTGATATCTGTACACTGACTGGTGTCTCTCAGTCCCTCTCTCTCAGGGTGATATCTGTCCACTGACTGGTGTCTCTCAGCCCCTCTCTCTCTCAGGGTGATATCTGTATACTGACTGGTGTCTCTCAGTCCCTCTCTCTGGGACATATCTGTACACTGACTGGTGTCTCTCAGTCCCCTCTCTCTCAGGGTGATATCTGTTCGCTGACTGGTGTCTCTCAGTCTTCTCTCTCTCAGGGTGATATCTGTACACTGACTGGTGTCTCTCAGTCCCCTCTCTCTCAGGGTGATATCTGTACACTGACTGGTGTCTCCCAGTCCCCTCTTTCTCATGGTGATATCTGTATACTGACTGGTGTCTCTCAGTCCCCTCTCTCTCAGGGTGATATCTGTACACTGACTGGTGTCTCTCAGTCCCTCTCTCTCTCAGGGTGATATCTGTATACTGACTGGTGTCTCTCAGTCCCCTCTCTCTCAGGGTGATATCTGTACACTGACTGGTGTCTCTCAGTCCCCTCTGTCTCTCAGGGTGATATCTGTACACTGACTGGTGTCTCTCAGTCCCCTCTCTCTCAGGGTGATATCTGTATACTGACTGGTGTCTCTCAGTCCCTCTCTCTCTCAGGGTGATATCTGTACACTGACTGGTGTCTCTCAGTCTTCTCTCTCTCAGGGTGATATCTGTCCACTGACTGGTGTCTCTCAGTGTTCTCTCTCTCAGGGTGATATCTGTACACTGACTGGTGTCTCTCAGTCTTCTCTTTCTCAGGGTGATATCTGTACACTGACTGGTGTCTCTCAGTCCCCTCTCTCTCTCAGGGTGATAACTGTATCCTGACTGGTGTCTCTCAGTCCCCTCTCTCTCAGGGTGATATCTGTACACTGAATGGTGTCTCTCAGTCCCCTCTCTCTCAGGGTGATATCTGTGCACTGACTGGTGTCTCTCAGTCCCTCTCTCTCAGGGTGATATCTGTACACTGACTGGTGTCTCTCAGTCCCCTCTCTCTCTCAGGGTGATATCTGTACACTGACTGGTGTCTCTCAGTCCCCTCTCTCTCAGGGTGATATCTGTACACTGACTGGTGTCTCTCAGTCCCCTCTCTCTCAGGGTCACAGCTGTACACTGACTGGTGTCTCTCAGCCCCTCTCTCTCTCAGGGTGATATCTGTATACTGACTGGTGTCTCTCAGTCCCTCTCTCTCAGGGTGATATCTGTACACTGACTGGTGTCTCTCAGTCCCTCTCTCAGGGTGATATCTGTCCACTGACCGGTGTCTCTCAGTCCCCTCTCTCTCAGGGTGATATCTGTTCGCTGACTGGTGTCTCTCAGTCTTCTCTCTCTCAGGGTGATATCTGTACACTGACTGGTGTCTCTCAGTCCCCTCTCTCTCAGGGTGATATCTGTACACTGACTGGTGTCTCTCAGTCCCCTCTCTCTCAGGGTGATATCTGTACACTGACTGGTGTCTCTCAGTCCCCTCTCTCTCAGGGTGATATCTGTACACTGACTGGTGTCTCTCAGTCCCCTCTCTCTCAGGGTGATATCTGTACACTGACTGGTGTCTCTCAGTCCCCTCTCTCTCAGGGTGATATCTGTACACTGACTGGTGTCTCTCAGTCCCTCTCTCTCTCAGGGTGATATCTGTACACTGACTGGTGTCTCTCAGTCCCTCTCTCTCTCAGGGTGATATCTTTACACTGACTGGTGTCTCTCAGTCCCCTCTCTTTCAGGGTGATATCTGTACACTGACTGGTGTCTCTCAGTCCCCTCTCTCTCATGGTGATATCTGTATACTGACTGGTGTCTCTCAGTCCCCTCTCTCTCAGGGTGATATCTGTACACTGACTGGTGTCTCTCAGTCCCTCTCTCTCTCAGGGTGATATCTGTATACTGACTGGTGTCTCTCAGTCCCCTCTCTCTCAGGGTGATATCTGTACACTGACTGGAGTCTCTCAGTCCCCTCTGTCTCTCAGGGTGATATCTGTATACTGACTGGTGTCTCTCAGTCCCCTCTCTCTCAGGGTGATATCTGTATACTGACTGGTGTCTCTCAGTCCCCTCTCTCTCAGGGTGATATCTGTACACTGACTGGTGTCTCTCAGTCCCCTCTCTCTCAGGGTGATATCTGTATACTGACTGGTGTCTCTCAGTCCCCTCTCTCTCAGGGTGATATCTGTACACTGACTGGTGTCTCTCAGTCCCCTCTCTCTCTCAGGGTGATATCTGTACACTGACTGGTGTCTCTCAGTCCCTCTCTCTCAGGGAGATATCTGTACACTGACTGTTGTCTCTCAGTCCCCTCTCTCTCAGGGTGATATCTGTCCACTGACTGTTGTCTCTCAGTCCCCTCTCTCTCAGGGTGATATCTGTACACTGACTGGTGTCTCTCAGTCCCCTCTCTCTGAGGGTGATATCTGTACACTGACTGGTGTCTCTCAGTCCCCTCTCTCTCAGGGAGATATCTGTACACTGACTGGTGTCTCTCAGTCCCCTCTCTCTCAGGGTGATATCTGTACACTGACTGGTATCTCTCAGTCCCTCTCTCTCAGGGTGATATCTGTACACTGACTGGTGTCTCTCAGTCCCTCTCTCTCAGGGTGATATCTGTACACTGACTGGTGTCTCCCAGCCCCTCTCTCTCAGGGTGATATCTGTACACTGACTGGTGTCTCTCAGCCCCTCTCTCTCAGGGTGATATCTGTACACTGACTGGTGTCTCTCTGTCCCCTCTCTCTCAGGGTGATATCTGTCCACTGACTGATGTCTCTCAGTCCCCCCTCTCTCTCAGGGTGATATCTGTACACTGACTGGTGTCTCTCAGCCCCTCATTCTCAGGGTGAAATCTGTACACTGACTGGTGTCTCTCAGCCCCACTCTCTCTCAGGGTGATATCTGTACACTGACTGGTGTCTCTCAGTCCCTCTCTCTCAGGGAGATATCTGTACACTGACTGTTGTCTCTCAGTCCCCTCTCTCTCAGGGTGATATCTGTCCACTGACTGTTGTCTCTCAGTCCCCTCTCTCTCAGGGTGATATCTGTACACTGACTGGTGTCTCTCAGTCCCCTCTCTCTCAGGGTGATATCTGTACACTGACTGGTGTCTCTCAGTCCCCTCTCTCTCAGGGAGATATCTGTACACGGACTGGTGTCTCTCAGTCCCCTCTCTCTCAGGGTGATATCTGTACACTGACTGGTATCTCTCAGTCCCTCTCTCTCAGGGTGATATCTGTACACTGACTGGTGTCTCCCAGCCCCTCTCTCTCAGGGTGATATCTGTACACTGACTGGTGTCTCTCAGCCCCTCTCTCTCAGGGTGATATCTGTACACTGACTGGTGTCTCTCTGTCCCCTCTCTCTCAGGGTGATATCTGTCCACTGACTGATGTCTCTCAGTCCCCCCTCTCTCTCAGGGTGATATCTGTACACTGACTGGTGTCTCTCAGCCCCTCTCTCTCAGGGTGAAATCTGTACACTGACTGGTGTCTCTCAGCCCCACTCTCTCTCAGGGTGATATCTGTACACTGACTGGTGTCTCTCAGCCCCTCTCTCTCAGGGTGATATCTGTACACTGACTGGTGTCTCTCTGTCCCCTCTCTCTCAGGGTGATATCTGTCCACTGACTGATGTCTCTCAGTCCCCCCTCTCTCTCAGGGTGATATCTGTACACTGACTGGTGTCTCTCAGCCCCTCTCTCTCAGGGTGAAATCTGTACACTGACTGGTTTCTCTCAGCCCCACTCTCTCTCAGGGTGATATCTGTACACTGACTGGTGTCTCTCAGTCTTCTCTCTCTCAGGGTGATATCTGTCCACTGACTGGTGTCTCTCAGTCTTCTCTCTCTCAGGGTGATATCTGTACACTGACTGGTGTCTCTCAGTCTTCTCTTTCTCAGGGTGATATCTGTACACTGACTGGTGTCTCTCAGTCCCTCTCTCTCAGGGTGATATCTGTCCACTTACTGGTGTCTCTCAGCCCCTCTCTCTCTCAGGGTGATATCTGTATACTGACTGGTGTCTCTCAGTCCCTCTCTCTGGGACATATCTGTACACTGACTGGTGTCTCTCAGTCCCCTCTCTCTCAGGGTGATATCTGTTCGCTGACTGGTGTCTCTCAGTCTTCTCTCTCTCAGGGTGATATCTGTACACTGACTGGTGTCTCTCAGTCCCCTCTCTCTCAGGGTGATATCTGTACACTGACTGGTGTCTCCCAGTCCCCTCTCTCTCATGGTGATATCTGTATACTGACTGGTGTCTCTCAGTCCCCTCTCTCTCAGGGTGATATCTGTACACTGACTGGTGTCTCTCAGTCCCTCTCTCTCTCAGGGTGATATCTGTATACTGACTGGTGTCTCTCAGTCCCCTCTCTCTCAGGGTGATATCTGTACACTGACTGGTGTCTCTCAGTCCCCTCTCTCTCAGGGTGATATCTGTATACTGACTGGTGTCTCTCAGTCCCTCTCTCTCTCAGGGTGATATCTGTACACTGACTGGTGTCTCTCAGTCTTCTCTCTCTCAGGGTGATATCTGTCCACTGACTGGTGTCTCTCAGTGTTCTCTCTCTCAGGGTGATATCTGTACACTGACTGGTGTCTCTCAGTCCCCTCTCTCTCAGGGTCATAGCTGTACACTGACTGGTGTCTCTCAGTCCCTCTCTCTCTCAGGGTGATATCTGTATACTGACTGGTGTCTCTCAGTCCCCTCTCTCTCAGGGTGATATCTGTACACTGACTGGTGTCTCTCAGTCCCCTCTGTCTCTCAGGGTGATATCTGTATACTGACTGGTGTCTCTCAGTCCCCTCTCTCTCAGGGTGATATCTGTATACTGACTGGTGTCTCTCAGTCCCCTCTCTCTCAGGGTGATATCTGTACACTGACTGGTGTCTCTCAGTCCCCTCTCTCTCAGGGTGATATCTGTATACTGACTGGTGTCTCTCAGTCCCCTCTCTCTCAGGGTGATATCTGTACACTGACTGGTGTCTCTCAGTCCCCTCTCTCTCTCAGGGTGATATCTGTACACTGACTGGTGTCTCTCAGTCCCTCTCTCTCAGGGAGATATCTGTACACTGACTGTTGTCTCTCAGTCCCCTCTCTCTCAGGGTGATATCTGTCCACTGACTGTTGTCTCTCAGTCCCCTCTCTCTCAGGGTGATATCTGTACACTGACTGGTGTCTCTCAGTCCCCTCTCTCTGAGGGTGATATCTGTACACTGACTGGTGTCTCTCAGTCCCCTCTCTCTCAGGGAGATATCTGTACACGGACTGGTGTCTCTCAGTCCCCTCTCTCTCAGGGTGATATCTGTACACTGACTGGTATCTCTCAGTCCCTCTCTCTCAGGGTGATATCTGTACACTGACTGGTGTCTCTCAGTCCCTCTCTCTCAGGGTGATATCTGTACACTGACTGGTGTCTCCCAGCCCCTCTCTCTCAGGGTGATATCTGTACACTGACTGGTGTCTCTCTGTCCCCTCTCTCTCAGGGTGATATCTGTACACTGACTGGTGTCTCTCTGTCCCCTCTCTCTCAGGGTGATATCTGTCCACTGACTGATGTCTCTCAGTCCCCCCTCTCTCTCAGGGTGATATCTGTACACTGACTGGTGTCTCTCAGCCCCTCTCTCTCAGGGTGAAATCTGTACACTGACTGGTGTCTCTCAGCCCCACTCTCTCTCAGGGTGATATCTGTACACTGACTGTTGTCTCTCAGTCCCCTCTCTCTCAGGGTGATATCTGTCCACTGACTGTTGTCTCTCAGTCCCCTCTCTCTCAGGGTGATATCTGTACACTGACTGGTGTCTCTCAGTCCCCTCTCTCTCAGGGTGATATCTGTACACTGACTGGTGTCTCTCAGTCCCCTCTCTCTCAGGGAGATATCTGTACACGGACTGGTGTCTCTCAGTCCCCTCTCTCTCAGGGTGATATCTGTACACTGACTGGTATCTCTCAGTCCCTCTCTCTCAGGGTGATATCTGTACACTGACTGGTGTCTCTCAGTCCCTCTCTCTCAGGGTGATATCTGTACACTGACTGGTGTCTCCCAGCCCCTCTCTCTCAGGGTGATATCTGTACACTGACTGGTGTCTCTCAGCCCCTCTCTCTCAGGGTGATATCTGTACACTGACTGGTGTCTCTCTGTCCCCTCTCTCTCAGGGTGATATCTGTCCACTGACTGATGTCTCTCAGTCCCCCCTCTCTCTCAGGGTGATATCTGTACACTGACTGGTGTCTCTCAGCCCCTCTCTCTCAGGGTGAAATCTGTACACTGACTGGTGTCTCTCAGCCCCACTCTCTCTCAGGGTGATATCTGTACACTGACTGGTGTCTCTCAGTCTTCTCTCTCTCAGGGTGATATCTGTCCACTGACTGGTGTCTCTCAGTCTTCTCTCTCTCAGGGTGATATCTGTACACTGACTGGTGTCTCTCAGTCTTCTCTTTCTCAGGGTGATATCTGTACACTGACTGGTGTCTCTCAGTCCCTCTCTCTCTGGGTGATATCTGTCCACTGACTGGTGTCTCTCAGCCCCTCTCTCTCTCAGGGTGATATCTGTATACTGACTGGTGTCTCTCAGTCCCTCTCTCTGGGACATATCTGTACACTGACTGGTGTCTCTCAGTCCCCTCTCTCTCAGGGTGATATCTGTTCGCTGACTGGTGTCTCTCAGTCTTCTCTCTCTCAGGGTGATATCTGTACACTGACTGGTGTCTCTCAGTCCCCTCTCTCTCAGGGTGATATCTGTACACTGACTGGTGTCTCCCAGTCCCCTCTCTCTCATGGTGATATCTGTATACTGACTGGTGTCTCTCAGTCCCCTCTCTCTCAGGGTGATATCTGTACACTGACTGGTGTCTCTCAGTCCCCTCTCTCTCAGGGTCATAGCTGTACACTGACTGGTGTCTCTCAGTCCCCTCTCTCTCAGGGTGATATCTGTACACTGACTGGTGTCTCTCAGCCCCTCTCTCTCAGGGTGAAATCTGTACACTGACTGGTGTCTCTCAGCCCCACTCTCTCTCAGGGTGATATCTGTACACTGACTGATGTCTCTCAGTCTTCTCTCTCTCAGGGTGATATCTGTCCACTGACTGGTGTCTCTCAGTCTTCTCTCTCTCAGGGTGATATCTGTACACTGACTGGTGTCTCTCAGTCTTCTCTTTCTCAGGGTGATATCTGTACACTGACTGGTGTCTCTCAGTCCCTCTCTCTCAGGGTGATATCTGTCCACTGACTGGTGTCTCTCAGCCCCTCTCTCTCTCAGGGTGATATCTGTATACTGACTGGTGTCTCTCAGTCCCTCTCTCTGGGACATATCTGTACACTGACTGGTGTCTCTCAGTCCCCTCTCTCTCAGGGTGATATCTGTTCGCTGACTGGTGTCTCTCAGTCTTCTCTCTCTCAGGGTGATATCTGTACACTGACTGGTGTCTCTCAGTCCCCTCTCTCTCAGGGTGATATCTGTACACTGACTGGTGTCTCCCAGTCCCCTCTCTCTCATGGTGATATCTGTATACTGACTGGTGTCTCTCAGTCCCCTCTCTCTCAGGGTGATATCTGTACACTGACTGGTGTCTCTCAGTCCCTCTCTCTCTCAGGGTGATATCTGTATACTGACTGGTGTCTCTCAGTCCCCTCTCTCTCAGGGTGATATCTGTACACTGACTGGTGTCTCTCAGTCCCCTCTGTCTCTCAGGGTGATATCTGTACACTGACTGGTGTCTCTCAGTCCCCTCTCTCTCAGGGTGATATCTGTATACTGACTGGTGTCTCTCAGTCCCTCTCTCTCTCAGGGTGATATCTGTACACTGACTGGTGTCTCTCAGTCTTCTCTCTCTCAGGGTGATATCTGTCCACTGACTGGTGTCTCTCAGTCTTCTCTCTCTCAGGGTGATATCTGTACACTGACTGGTGTCTCTCAGTCTTCTCGTTCTCAGGGTGATATCTGTACACTGACTGGTGTCTCTCAGTCCCTCTCTCTCAGGGTGATATCTGTGCAATGACTGGTGTCTCTCAATCCCCTCTCTCTCAGGGTGATATCTGTACACTGACTGGTGTCTCTCAGTCTTCTCTCTCTCAGGGTGATATCTGAACACTGACTGGTGACTCTCAGTCCCTCTCTCTCAGGGTGATATTTGTATGCTGACTGGTGTCTCTCAGTCCCTCTCTCTCAGGGTGATATCTGTACACTGACTGGTGTCTCTCAGTCCCCTCTCTCTCTCAGGGTGATAACTGTATCCTGACTGGTGTCTCTCAGTCCCCTCTCTCTCAGGGTGATATCTGTACACTGAATGGTGTCTCTCAGTCCCCTCTCTCTCAGGGTGATATCTGTGCACTGACTGGTGTCTCTCAGTCCCTCTCTCTCAGGGTGATATCTGTACACTGACTGGTGTCTCTCAGTCCCCTCTCTCTCTCAGGGTGATATCTGTACACTGACTGGTGTCTCTCAGTCTTCTCTCTCTCAGGGTGATATCTGTCCACTGACTGGTGTCTCTCAGTCTTCTCTCTCTCAGGGTGATATCTGTACACTGACTGGTGTCTCTCAGTCTTCTCTTTCTCATGGTGATATCTGTACACTGACTGGTGTCTCTCAGTCCCCTCTCTCTCAGGGTCATGGCTGTACACTGACTGGTGTCTCTCAGCCCCTCTCTCTCTCAGGGTGATATCTGTATACTGACTGGTGTCTCTCAGTCCCTCTCTCTCAGGGTGATATCTGTACACTGACTGGTGTCTCTCAGTCCCTCTCTCAGGGTGATATCTGTCCACTGACCGGTGTCTCTCAGTCCCCTCTCTCTCAGGGTGATATCTGTTCGCTGACTGGTGTCTCTCAGTCTTCTCTCTCTCAGGGTGATATCTGTACACTGACTGTTGTCTCTCAGTCCCCTCTCTCTCAGGGTGATATCTGTACACTGACTGGTGTCTCTCAGTCCCCTCTCTCTCAGGGTGATATCTGTACACTGACTGGTGTCTCTCAGTCCCTCTCTCTCTGGGTGATATCTGTCCACTGACTGGTGTCTCTCAGCCCCTCTCTCTCTCAGGGTGATATCTGTATACTGACTGGTGTCTCTCAGTCCCTCTCTCTGGGACATATCTGTACACTGACTGGTGTCTCTCAGTCCCCTCTCTCTCAGGGTGATATCTGTTCGCTGACTGGTGTCTCTCAGTCTTCTCTCTCTCAGGGTGATATCTGTACACTGACTGGTGTCTCTCAGTCCCCTCTCTCTCAGGGTGATATCTGTACACTGACTGGTGTCTCCCAGTCCCCTCTCTCTCATGGTGATATCTGTATACTGACTGGTGTCTCTCAGTCCCCTCTCTCTCAGGGTGATATCTGTACACTGACTGGTGTCTCTCAGTCCCCTCTCTCTCAGGGTCATAGCTGTACACTGACTGGTGTCTCTCAGTCCCCTCTCTCTCAGGGTGATATCTGTACACTGACTGGTGTCTCTCAGCCCCTCTCTCTCAGGGTGAAATCTGTACACTGACTGGTGTCTCTCAGCCCCACTCTCTCTCAGGGTGATATCTGTACACTGACTGATGTCTCTCAGTCTTCTCTCTCTCAGGGTGATATCTGTCCACTGACTGGTGTCTCTCAGTCTTCTCTCTCTCAGGGTGATATCTGTACACTGACTGGTGTCTCTCAGTCTTCTCTTTCTCAGGGTGATATCTGTACACTGACTGGTGTCTCTCAGTCCCTCTCTCTCAGGGTGATATCTGTCCACTGACTGGTGTCTCTCAGCCCCTCTCTCTCTCAGGGTGATATCTGTATACTGACTGGTGTCTCTCAGTCCCTCTCTCTGGGACATATCTGTACACTGACTGGTGTCTCTCAGTCCCCTCTCTCTCAGGGTGATATCTGTTCGCTGACTGGTGTCTCTCAGTCTTCTCTCTCTCAGGGTGATATCTGTACACTGACTGGTGTCTCTCAGTCCCCTCTCTCTCAGGGTGATATCTGTACACTGACTGGTGTCTCCCAGTCCCCTCTCTCTCATGGTGATATCTGTATACTGACTGGTGTCTCTCAGTCCCCTCTCTCTCAGGGTGATATCTGTACACTGACTGGTGTCTCTCAGTCCCTCTCTCTCTCAGGGTGATATCTGTATACTGACTGGTGTCTCTCAGTCCCCTCTCTCTCAGGGTGATATCTGTACACTGACTGGTGTCTCTCAGTCCCCTCTGTCTCTCAGGGTGATATCTGTACACTGACTGGTGTCTCTCAGTCCCCTCTCTCTCAGGGTGATATCTGTATACTGACTGGTGTCTCTCAGTCCCTCTCTCTCTCAGGGTGATATCTGTACACTGACTGGTGTCTCTCAGTCTTCTCTCTCTCAGGGTGATATCTGTCCACTGACTGGTGTCTCTCAGTCTTCTCTCTCTCAGGGTGATATCTGTACACTGACTGGTGTCTCTCAGTCTTCTCGTTCTCAGGGTGATATCTGTACACTGACTGGTGTCTCTCAGTCCCTCTCTCTCAGGGTGATATCTGTGCAATGACTGGTGTCTCTCAATCCCCTCTCTCTCAGGGTGATATCTGTACACTGACTGGTGTCTCTCAGTCTTCTCTCTCTCAGGGTGATATCTGAACACTGACTGGTGACTCTCAGTCCCTCTCTCTCAGGGTGATATTTGTATGCTGACTGGTGTCTCTCAGTCCCTCTCTCTCAGGGTGATATCTGTACACTGACTGGTGTCTCTCAGTCCCCTCTCTCTCTCAGGGTGATAACTGTATCCTGACTGGTGTCTCTCAGTCCCCTCTCTCTCAGGGTGATATCTGTACACTGAATGGTGTCTCTCAGTCCCCTCTCTCTCAGGGTGATATCTGTGCACTGACTGGTGTCTCTCAGTCCCTCTCTCTCAGGGTGATATCTGTACACTGACTGGTGTCTCTCAGTCCCCTCTCTCTCTCAGGGTGATATCTGTACACTGACTGGTGTCTCTCAGTCTTCTCTCTCTCAGGGTGATATCTGTCCACTGACTGGTGTCTCTCAGTCTTCTCTCTCTCAGGGTGATATCTGTACACTGACTGGTGTCTCTCAGTCTTCTCTTTCTCATGGTGATATCTGTACACTGACTGGTGTCTCTCAGTCCCCTCTCTCTCAGGGTCATGGCTGTACACTGACTGGTGTCTCTCAGCCCCTCTCTCTCTCAGGGTGATATCTGTATACTGACTGGTGTCTCTCAGTCCCTCTCTCTCAGGGTGATATCTGTACACTGACTGGTGTCTCTCAGTCCCTCTCTCAGGGTGATATCTGTCCACTGACCGGTGTCTCTCAGTCCCCTCTCTCTCAGGGTGATATCTGTTCGCTGACTGGTGTCTCTCAGTCTTCTCTCTCTCAGGGTGATATCTGTACACTGACTGTTGTCTCTCAGTCCCCTCTCTCTCAGGGTGATATCTGTACACTGACTGGTGTCTCTCAGTCCCCTCTCTCTCAGGGTGATATCTGTACACTGACTGGTGTCTCTCAGTCCCCTCTCTCTCAGGGTGATATCTGTACACTGACTGGTGTCTCTCAGTCCCCTCTCTCTCAGGGTGATATCTGTACACTGACTGGTGTCTCTCAGTCCCTCTCTCTCTCAGGGTGATATCTGTACACTGACTGGTGTCTCTCAGTCCCTCTCTCTCTCAGGGTGATATCTTTACACTGACTGGTGTCTCTCAGTCCCCTCTCTTTCAGGGTGATATCTGTACACTGACTGGTGTCTCTCAGTCCCCTCTCTCCCATGGTGATATCTGTATACTGACTGGTGTCTCTCAGTCCCCTCTCTCTCAGGGTGATATCTGTACACTGACTGGTGTCTCTCAGTCCCTCTCTCTCTCAGGGTGATATCTGTATACTGACTGGTGTCTCTCAGTCCCCTCTCTCTCAGGGTGATATCTGTACACTGACTGGTGTCTCTCAGTCCCCTCTGTCTCTCAGGGTGATATCTGTATACTGACTGGTGTCTCTCAGTCCCCTCTCTCTCAGGGTGATATCTGTATACTGACTGGTGTCTCTCAGTCCCCTCTCTCTCAGGGTGATATCTGTACACTGACTGGTGTCTCTCAGTCCCCTCTCTCTCAGGGTGATATCTATATACTGACTGGTGTCTCTCAGTCCCCTCTCTCTCAGGGTGATATCTGTACACTGACTGGTGTCTCTCAGTCCCCTCTCTCTCTCAGGGTGATATCTGTACACTGACTGGTGTCTCTCAGTCCCTCTCTCTCAGGGAGATATCTGTACACTGACTGTTGTCTCTCAGTCCCCTCTCTCTCAGGGTGATATCTGTCCACTGACTGTTGTCTCTCAGTCCCCTCTCTCTCAGGGTGATATCTGTACACTGACTGGTGTCTCTCAGTCCCCTCTCTCTCAGGGTGATATCTGTACACTGACTGGTGTCTCTCAGTCCCCTCTCTCTCAGGGAGATATCTGTACACGGACTGGTGTCTCTCAGTCCCCTCTCTCTCAGGGTGATATCTGTACACTGACTGGTATCTCTCAGTCCCTCTCTCTCAGGGTGATATCTGTACACTGACTGGTGTCTCTCAGTCCCTCTCTCTCAGGGTGATATCTGTACACTGACTGGTGTCTCCCAGCCCCTCTCTCTCAGGGTGATATCTGTACACTGACTGGTGTCTCTCAGCCCCTCTCTCTCAGGGTGATATCTGTACACTGACTGGTGTCTCTCTGTCCCCTCTCTCTCAGGGTGATATCTGTCCACTGACTGATGTCTCTCAGTCCCCCCTCTCTCTCAGGGTGATATCTGTACACTGACTGGTGTCTCTCAGCCCCTCTCTCTCAGGGTGAAATCTGTACACTGACTGGTGTCTCTCAGCCCCACTCTCTCTCAGGGTGATATCTGTACACTGACTGGTGTCTCTCAGTCCCTCTCTCTCAGGGAGATATCTGTACACTGACTGTTGTCTCTCAGTCCCCTCTCTCTCAGGGTGATATCTGTCCACTGACTGTTGTCTCTCAGTCCCCTCTCTCTCAGGGTGATATCTGTACACTGACTGGTGTCTCTCAGTCCCCTCTCTCTCAGGGTGATATCTGTACACTGACTGGTGTCTCTCAGTCCCCTCTCTCTCAGGGAGATATCTGTACACGGACTGGTGTCTCTCAGTCCCCTCTCTCTCAGGGTGATATCTGTACACTGACTGGTATCTCTCAGTCCCTCTCTCTCAGGGTGATATCTGTACACTGACTGGTGTCTCTCAGTCCCTCTCTCTCAGGGTGATATCTGTACACTGACTGGTGTCTCCCAGCCCCTCTCTCTCAGGGTGATATCTGTACACTGACTGGTGTCTCTCAGCCCCTCTCTCTCAGGGTGATATCTGTACACTGACTGGTGTCTCTCTGTCCCCTCTCTCTCAGGGTGATATCTGTCCACTGACTGATGTCTCTCAGTCCCCCCTCTCTCTCAGGGTGATATCTGTACACTGACTGGTGTCTCTCAGCCCCTCTCTCTCAGGGTGAAATCTGTACACTGACTGGTTTCTCTCAGCCCCACTCTCTCTCAGGGTGATATCTGTACACTGACTGGTGTCTCTCAGTCTTCTCTCTCTCAGGGTGATATCTGTCCACTGACTGGTGTCTCTCAGTCTTCTCTCTCTCAGGGTGATATCTGTACACTGACTGGTGTCTCTCAGTCTTCTCTTTCTCAGGGTGATATCTGTACACTGACTGGTGTCTCTCAGTCCCTCTCTCTCTGGGTGATATCTGTCCACTGACTGGTGTCTCTCAGCCCCTCTCTCTCTCAGGGTGATATCTGTATACTGACTGGTGTCTCTCAGTCCCTCTCTCTGGGACATATCTGTACACTGACTGGTGTCTCTCAGTCCCCTCTCTCTCAGGGTGATATCTGTTCGCTGACTGGTGTCTCTCAGTCTTCTCTCTCTCAGGGTGATATCTGTACACTGACTGGTGTCTCTCAGTCCCCTCTCTCTCAGGGTGATATCTGTACACTGACTGGTGTCTCCCAGTCCCCTCTCTCTCATGGTGATATCTGTATACTGACTGGTGTCTCTCAGTCCCCTCTCTCTCAGGGTGATATCTGTACACTGACTGGTGTCTCTCAGTCCCTCTCTCTCTCAGGGTGATATCTGTATACTGACTGGTGTCTCTCAGTCCCCTCTCTCTCAGGGTGATATCTGTACACTGACTGGTGTCTCTCAGTCCCCTCTGTCTCTCAGGGTGATATCTGTACACTGACTGGTGTCTCTCAGTCCCCTCTCTCTCAGGGTGATATCTGTATACTGACTGGTGTCTCTCAGTCCCTCTCTCTCTCAGGGTGATATCTGTACACTGACTGGTGTCTCTCAGTCTTCTCTCTCTCAGGGTGATATCTGTCCACTGACTGGTGTCTCTCAGTGTTCTCTCTCTCAGGGTGATATCTGTACACTGACTGGTGTCTCTCAGTCTTCTCTTTCTCAGGGTGATATCTGTACACTGACTGGTGTCTCTCAGTCCCCTCTCTCTCTCAGGGTGATAACTGTATCCTGACTGGTGTCTCTCAGTCCCCTCTCTCTCAGGGTGATATCTGTACACTGAATGGTGTCTCTCAGTCCCCTCTCTCTCAGGGTGATATCTGTGCACTGACTGGTGTCTCTCAGTCCCTCTCTCTCAGGGTGATATCTGTACACTGACTGGTGTCTCTCAGTCCCCTCTCTCTCTCAGGGTGATATCTGTACACTGACTGGTGTCTCTCAGTCCCCTCTCTCTCAGGGTGATATCTGTACACTGACTGGTGTCTCTCAGTCCCCTCTCTCTCAGGGTCACAGCTGTACACTGACTGGTGTCTCTCAGCCCCTCTCTCTCTCAGGGTGATATCTGTATACTGACTGGTGTCTCTCAGTCCCTCTCTCTCAGGGTGATATCTGTACACTGACTGGTGTCTCTCAGTCCCTCTCTCAGGGTGATATCTGTCCACTGACCGGTGTCTCTCAGTCCCCTCTCTCTCAGGGTGATATCTGTTCGCTGACTGGTGTCTCTCAGTCTTCTCTCTCTCAGGGTGATATCTGTACACTGACTGGTGTCTCTCAGTCCCCTCTCTCTCAGGGTGATATCTGTACACTGACTGGTGTCTCTCAGTCCCCTCTCTCTCAGGGTGATATCTGTACACTGACTGGTGTCTCTCAGTCCCCTCTCTCTCAGGGTGATATCTGTACACTGACTGGTGTCTCTCAGTCCCCTCTCTCTCAGGGTGATATCTGTACACTGACTGGTGTCTCTCAGTCCCTCTCTCTCTCAGGGTGATATCTGTACACTGACTGGTGTCTCTCAGTCCCTCTCTCTCTCAGGGTGATATCTTTACACTGACTGGTGTCTCTCAGTCCCCTCTCTTTCAGGGTGATATCTGTACACTGACTGGTGTCTCTCAGTCCCCTCTCTCTCATGGTGATATCTGTATACTGACTGGTGTCTCTCAGTCCCCTCTCTCTCAGGGTGATATCTGTACACTGACTGGTGTCTCTCAGTCCCTCTCTCTCTCAGGGTGATATCTGTATACTGACTGGTGTCTCTCAGTCCCCTCTCTCTCAGGGTGATATCTGTACACTGACTGGTGTCTCTCAGTCCCCTCTGTCTCTCAGGGTGATATCTGTATACTGACTGGTGTCTCTCAGTCCCCTCTCTCTCAGGGTGATATCTGTATACTGACTGGTGTCTCTCAGTCCCCTCTCTCTCAGGGTGATATCTGTACACTGACTGGTGTCTCTCAGTCCCCTCTCTCTCAGGGTGATATCTGTATACTGACTGGTGTCTCTCAGTCCCCTCTCTCTCAGGGTGATATCTGTACACTGACTGGTGTCTCTCAGTCCCCTCTCTCTCTCAGGGTGATATCTGTACACTGACTGGTGTCTCTCAGTCCCTCTCTCTCAGGGAGATATCTGTACACTGACTGTTGTCTCTCAGTCCCCTCTCTCTCAGGGTGATATCTGTCCACTGACTGTTGTCTCTCAGTCCCCTCTCTCTCAGGGTGATATCTGTACACTGACTGGTGTCTCTCAGTCCCCTCTCTCTGAGGGTGATATCTGTACACTGACTGGTGTCTCTCAGTCCCCTCTCTCTCAGGGAGATATCTGTACACGGACTGGTGTCTCTCAGTCCCCTCTCTCTCAGGGTGATATCTGTACACTGACTGGTATCTCTCAGTCCCTCTCTCTCAGGGTGATATCTGTACACTGACTGGTGTCTCTCAGTCCCTCTCTCTCAGGGTGATATCTGTACACTGACTGGTGTCTCCCAGCCCCTCTCTCTCAGGGTGATATCTGTACACTGACTGGTGTCTCTCAGCCCCTCTCTCTCAGGGTGATATCTGTACACTGACTGGTGTCTCTCTGTCCCCTCTCTCTCAGGGTGATATCTGTCCACTGACTGATGTCTCTCAGTCCCCCCTCTCTCTCAGGGTGATATCTGTACACTGACTGGTGTCTCTCAGCCCCTCTCTCTCAGGGTGAAATCTGTACACTGACTGGTGTCTCTCAGCCCCACTCTCTCTCAGGGTGATATCTGTACACTGACTGGTGTCTCTCAGTCCCTCTCTCTCAGGGAGATATCTGTACACTGACTGTTGTCTCTCAGTCCCCTCTCTCTCAGGGTGATATCTGTCCACTGACTGTTGTCTCTCAGTCCCCTCTCTCTCAGGGTGATATCTGTACACTGACTGGTGTCTCTCAGTCCCCTCTCTCTCAGGGTGATATCTGTACACTGACTGGTGTCTCTCAGTCCCCTCTCTCTCAGGGAGATATCTGTACACGGACTGGTGTCTCTCAGTCCCCTCTCTCTCAGGGTGATATCTGTACACTGACTGGTATCTCTCAGTCCCTCTCTCTCAGGGTGATATCTGTACACTGACTGGTGTCTCTCAGTCCCTCTCTCTCAGGGTGATATCTGTACACTGACTGGTGTCTCCCAGCCCCTCTCTCTCAGGGTGATATCTGTACACTGACTGGTGTCTCTCAGCCCCTCTCTCTCAGGGTGATATCTGTACAGACTGGTGTCTCTCTGTCCCCTCTCTCTCAGGGTGATATCTGTCCACTGACTGATGTCTCTCAGTCCCCCCTCTCTCTCAGGGTGATATCTGTACACTGACTGGTGTCTCTCAGCCCCTCTCTCTCAGGGTGAAATCTGTACACTGACTGGTGTCTCTCAGCCCCACTCTCTCTCAGGGTGATATCTGTACACTGACTGGTGTCTCTCAGTCTTCTCTCTCTCAGGGTGATATCTGTCCACTGACTGGTGTCTCTCAGTCTTCTCTCTCTCAGGGTGATATCTGTACACTGACTGGTGTCTCTCAGTCTTCTCTTTCT
Organism: Heterodontus francisci; assembly: GCF_036365525.1. Lineage (NCBI taxonomy): Eukaryota > Metazoa > Chordata > Chondrichthyes > Heterodontiformes > Heterodontidae > Heterodontus > Heterodontus francisci. The sequence continues at coordinate 123,457 of NW_027141097.1, forward strand.
CAGGGTGATATCTGTACACTGACTGGTGTCTCTCAGTCCCTCTCTCTCTGGGTGATATCTGTCCACTGACTGGTGTCTCTCAGCCCCTCTCTCTCTCAGGGTGATATCTGTATACTGACTGGTGTCTCTCAGTCCCTCTCTCTGGGACATATCTGTACACTGACTGGTGTCTCTCAGTCCCCTCTCTCTCAGGGTGATATCTGTTCGCTGACTGGTGTCTCTCAGTCTTCTCTCTCTCAGGGTGATATCTGTACACTGACTGGTGTCTCTCAGTCCCCTCTCTCTCAGGGTGATATCTGTACACTGACTGGTGTCTCCCAGTCCCCTCTCTCTCATGATGATATCTGTATACTGACTGGTGTCTCTCAGTCCCCTCTCTCTCAGGGTGATATCTGTACACTGACTGGTGTCTCTCAGTCCCTCTCTCTCTCAGGGTGATATCTGTATACTGACTGGTGTCTCTCAGTCCCCTCTCTCTCAGGGTGATATCTGTACACTGACTGGTGTCTCTCAGTCCCCTCTGTCTCTCAGGGTGATATCTGTACACTGACTGGTGTCTCTCAGTCCCCTCTCTCTCAGGGTGATATCTGTATACTGACTGGTGTCTCTCAGTCCCTCTCTCTCTCAGGGTGATATCTGTACACTGACTGGTGTCTCTCAGTCTTCTCTCTCTCAGGGTGATATCTGTCCACTGACTGGTGTCTCTCAGTGTTCTCTCTCTCAGGGTGATATCTGTACACTGACTGGTGTCTCTCAGTCTTCTCTTTCTCAGGGTGATATCTGTACACTGACTGGTGTCTCTCAGTCCCCTCTCTCTCTCAGGGTGATAACTGTATCCTGACTGGTGTCTCTCAGTCCCCTCTCTCTCAGGGTGATATCTGTACACTGAATGGTGTCTCTCAGTCCCCTCTCTCTCAGGGTGATATCTGTGCACTGACTGGTGTCTCTCAGTCCCTCTCTCTCAGGGTGATATCTGTACACTGACTGGTGTCTCTCAGTCCCCTCTCTCTCTCAGGGTGATATCTGTACACTGACTGGTGTCTCTCAGTCCCCTCTCTCTCAGGGTGATATCTGTACACTGACTGGTGTCTCTCAGTCCCCTCTCTCTCAGGGTCACAGCTGTACACTGACTGGTGTCTCTCAGCCCCTCTCTCTCTCAGGGTGATATCTGTATACTGACTGGTGTCTCTCAGTCCCTCTCTCTCAGGGTGATATCTGTACACTGACTGGTGTCTCTCAGTCCCTCTCTCAGGGTGATATCTGTCCACTGACCGGTGTCTCTCAGTCCCCTCTCTCTCAGGGTGATATCTGTTCGCTGACTGGTGTCTCTCAGTCTTCTCTCTCTCAGGGTGATATCTGTACACTGACTGGTGTCTCTCAGTCCCCTCTCTCTCAGGGTGATATCTGTACACTGACTGGTGTCTCTCAGTCCCCTCTCTCTCAGGGTGATATCTGTACACTGACTGGTGTCTCTCAGTCCCCTCTCTCTCAGGGTGATATCTGTACACTGACTGGTGTCTCTCAGTCCCCTCTCTCTCAGGGTGATATCTGTACACTGACTGGTGTCTCTCAGTCCCCTCTCTCTCAGGGTGATATCTGTACACTGACTGGTGTCTCTCAGTCCCTCTCTCTCTCAGGGTGATATCTTTACACTGACTGGTGTCTCTCAGTCCCCTCTCTTTCAGGGTGATATCTGTACACTGACTGGTGTCTCTCAGTCCCCTCTCTCTCATGGTGATATCTGTATACTGACTGGTGTCTCTCAGTCCCCTCTCTCTCAGGGTGATATCTGTATACTGACTGGTGTCTCTCAGTCCCCTCTCTCTCAGGGTGATATCTGTACACTGACTGGTGTCTCTCAGTCCCCTCTCTCTCAGGGTGATATCTGTCCACTGACTGTTGTCTCTCAGTCCCCTCTCTCTCAGGGTGATATCTGTACACTGACTGGTGTCTCTCAGTCCCCTCTCTCTCAGGGTGATATCTGTACACTGACTGGTGTCTCTCAGTCCCCTCTCTCTCAGGGAGATATCTGTACACGGACTGGTGTCTCTCAGTCCCCTCTCTCTCAGGGTGATATCTGTACACTGACTGGTATCTCTCAGTCCCTCTCTCTCAGGGTGATATCTGTACACTGACTGGTGTCTCTCAGTCCCTCTCTCTCAGGGAGATATCTGTACACTGACTGTTGTCTCTCAGTCCCCTCTCTCTCAGGGTGATATCTGTACACTGACTGGTGTCTCTCAGTCCCCTCTCTCTCAGGGTGATATCTGTACACTGACTGGTGTCTCTCAGTCCCTCTCTCTCAGGGTGATATCTGTACACTGACTGGTGTCTCTCAGTCCCCTCTCTCTCAGGGTGATATCTGTACACTGACTGGTGTCTCTCAGTCCCCTCTCTCTCAGGGTGATATCTGTACACTGACTGGTGTCTCTCAGTCCCTCTCTCTCAGGGAGATATCTGTACACTGACTGGTGTCTCTCAGTCCCTCTCTCTCGGGGTGATATCTGTACACTGACTGTTGTCTCTCAGTCCCCTCTCTCTCAGGGTGATATCTGTACACTGACTGGTGTCTCTCAGTCCCCTCTCTCTCAGGGTGATATCTGTACACTGACTGGTGTCTCTCAGTCCCTCTCTCTCAGGGTGATATCTGTACACTGACTGGTGTCTCTCAGTCCCCTCTCTCTCAGGACCCCTCCAATGAGCCTTACTCACCATGCAAGTACGTCTGAGCGATGCTGTGTTGATTTGTTGGATTCCCCAGGTGAGAATACACATGGGTAACGTGCAGATGTAATCTCTCATCATAAAGTAAGAGATAGAGAAGGAAGTGATGTCGAGGAGTACCGTCACACTCTGTGAAGAGGGAAGGGGAATAGATCACAGGACTTGAAATCACCCAGACTTGTAACTTCAACAGCGAACCCCATCATCCAACAACAATCTTCATTTCTAAATTACCACTGACATAATAAATCCTCCCATGGTGTCCTACAGGAGGGTTATCAAACAAAATGTGACCCTGGGTCACGTGAGGAGGTGTTCGGGACAGACATCCAAAAGCTCGGTCAAAGAGGTCTGTTTTAGGGAGCGTGTTAAGGAAGAGAGAGAGAGAGAGAGAGGCGGAGATGTTGAGGGAGGGAATTCCTGAGCTCGGGGCCCCAGGCAGCTAAAGGCACGGCCACCAATGGTGGAGCAATGGGAATCGGGGGATGGTCAAGAGGCCGGAATTGGAGGAGCGCAGAGATCTCGGAGGGTCTTAGGGGCTGGAGGAGGTTACAGAGATAGGGAGGGTATTAGGGGCAGGAGGAGGTTACAGAGATAGGGAGGGTTGTAGGGACTGGAGGAGGTTACAGAGATAGGGAGGGTTGTAGGGGCTGGAGGAGGTTACAGAGAGAGGGAGGGTTGTCGGGGGCTGGAGGAGGTTACAGAGATAGGGAGGGTTGTAGGGGCTGGAGGAGGTTACAGAGATAGGGAGGGTTGTAGGAGGTTACAGAGTTAGAGAGGGTTGTAGGGGTTGGAGGAAGTTACAGAGAGAGGGAGGGTTGTAGGGGCTGGCGGAGGTTACAGAGATAGGGAGGGTTGTAGGGGCTGGAGGAGGTTACAGAGTTAGAGAGGGTTGTAGGGGCTGGAGGAGATTACAGAGATAGGGAGGATTTTCGGGGATGGAGGAGCTTACAGAGATAGGGAGGGTTGTAGGGGTTGGAGGAGATTACAGAAATAGGGAGGATTTTCGGGGATGGAGGAGGTTACAGAGATAGGGAGTGTTGTCGGGGCTGGAGGAGATTACTGAGATAGGGAGGGTTGAAGGGGCTGGAGGAGGTTACTGAGATAGGGAGATTGGCTGTACCGCAAGGACAGAAGGAATAGGAGCAGGAATAGACCATTCGGCCCCTCTACCTGCTCCCTCACTCGCTGAGAGAGGGAAGGGCTGAAGTTGCGTAGGCTCCTGGCAATAATTGGGACAGAATTAATTGTCGTTTAGAAAAGTCTGGACCGGGGCGAAATGAAATGAAGTCATATTGTGCAGACCCCAATATGTGTTCTGATGATGGGTCGCGGGGTGGGGGGGTGGGTATGGGGGGCGTGGTGATGGTCACAGACCTGAAATGTTAACTCTGTTTCTCCCTCCCACAGATGCGGCCAGACCTGCTGATCATTCCCGACTTGATTGAGCTCCTTGATGGAGCAGCGGAGAGGGTCGATCAGGGTAGCGTGGTGGATGCCATATATCTGGACTTCCAGAAGGCATTTGACAAAGTGCCACAAGTCAGACTTGTCTGGCAATTTAAAAACCAGCGGGATCAAAGGGACAGTGGGGCAGCGTGGGTACAAAACTGGCCGAGGAGCCGGCAGCAGAGTGTAGTGGCGAAAGGTTGACGAAAAATGGCGGGACGGAGGCTAGATCCTTGGTGGGACACCTGAGGTAACGTTGCCGGAGCAGGAAGAGAAGCCATTGCAGGTGAATCTCTGGCTGCAGTGAGATAGATAAGAATGGAACCAGGTGAGAGCAGTCCCACCCACGCTGGACTGCAGTGGAGAGGCGTTGGAGGAGGTTGATGTGGTTAACCATGTCAATGGGTGCAGACAGGCTAAGGAGGATGAGGGAGGGAAAATTTACCCTTTGTCATGGTCACACAGGATGTCGCAATGGTTTTACAACAGGGAAATCATGTTTGACAAATTTATTAGAGCTTTTTGAGGATGGAACTAGTAGGGTAGATAAGGGGGAACCAGTCGATGTAGTATATTTGGATTTCCAAAAGGCATTCGATAAAGTGCCACACAAAAGGTTAATATGCAAGATGAGGGTTCATGGAGTTGAGGGTAATATTTTAGCATGCTTCGAGGATTGGTTATGCGACAGGAAGCAGAGAGTAAGGATAAACGGGGAATTTTCAAGTTGGCAGGCTGTAACGAGTGGAGATGGCAAGGGTCAGTGCTGGGGGCGTTAGCTATTTACAATCTATATTAATGACTTAGAAGGAGAGACCGAGAGTAACGTATCCACGTTTGCTGAGGATACTGAAGGTGGAAAATTTGGATTTATTTTGAAGTGTCAGTCGGGACCAGTAGCCAAAGCATCCACAGACAATCACAGCCTCACAGTGAGGGCTGAAAAAAAGGAAGTGTCAGGCGCCCCTGCGTATTCGAAACCTAGACTCCAGGAAATGGTTCAAGGGGCGCGAAGGGTGGGGCAGAAACCCTTGCATTATAGATTGTTCCAGTTACGTTTGGCATTAGTTACAAGTGATGAGTTTGGTCCAATGGGACCCGGGTAAAACCGTACCGCTGGCGACAACTATACCCCCGACCGTCATACCCGGAGATGGCCAGGAACTCGGGTGGGGGGGGGGGTCCCTGACACAGCCGTCAAAAAATAAGAAATTGATAAACAAGACGATAAAGAGCAACGGCCCACCTCTGCTGCCATCCCCCGCGCTCCCGTGCCGCTTGCGGCTTCGGGAAGGGCCGTCTGGGCTTGTAAAACCTGGGCGGCCCCACGTCGCTTACCCACCCGCAGGTGTCTGACGTGACCTCCAGCTGCCCCTTCTCGCCCCCCCCCTCCCCCACTCCCCCACTCCTCGATCTTGTCCCTGACTTGGGGACACTCACTGCCTTGTGGCCTTCTACAATGTGTCCACCGTTGTAACCGAGCGAGATCGGCAGGTGTTCCAGACACCACTTGCTCTTCGAGCAAAAAAAAAAACCCACAATCACCATCCGCACCATCCTCGGGCACGGCAGAGGCTGGTTCAGCCGGTCAAGGAGGTAGGTCCCGGGGAGGGTCACCCCCACCCCCCCCCACCGGAGGAGGGAGCGAGGGGGCCCACGGAGGGATTTGAAAAAACGAGGGGGGAGAATTTTAAAATCGGACCGGGAGAGCCCGGTGTCGGTCAATGAGCGCAGGGGGGGTGGGTGACGGGTGAACGGGACTCGGTGAGAGTTAGGACACCGGGTGGGGTGGGGGGGTGGGAACAGCCCTCTCAGACAGTCGCCAGGGAGAAGGGACGGAGTCGGCAGCCGGGGAGCGGAGTTTGCGACAGGGGGGGACCGAAGACAATGGCTTCGGTCTTCCCCAGTATTTAACCGAAGGAGATTCCCGCTCATCCAGGACTGGGGTGTTGGATGAAGCAGTTCTGATTATTTAGAGACAGCGGAGGGGGGTGGAGAGAGGTGGTGGTGGTGGTGAGGCAGAGATGGGTGTCGTCAGCGTGTGGGTGGGTGGAAACAAGCCACTTGCCCCAGTGCTGTAAATATTCTTTCATGAAGGGAGGTTTGTGCAGGTTTGACGAAGGTCGAATTGCGTTTGACTAACTCGGCCAAATTCCTCGATGGAGAGGGCCGATGACGAGGGGTAGTGCGGCAGATGCCAAGTACGTGGACTTGCACTAAGTGGGCTTGCTAGCAAAATTGAAGCCCGTGGGACGAAAGGGACAGCGACAACGCGGACACAAGTCGGGGAATGACGGGAGTTCGGCAGACTGGAGGGACCTGTGGAGTAGGACGTGGGGGGTGGTGGGGGAGTTCCCCAGAACTCAGTCTTTAGGAGCCCTCCTCTTCTTCGTGTGTTAATGACCCGGGGGCGTGGGTTGACAGGGACACCATTTCAAAGTTTGCAGGTGACGGGAAGCTCCGGGAATTGTGGCCAATGACGAGAATGGACTTCAGGGGGACTTACAGACTTGAGTGGTGAAATGGGCAGAGAGGCGGCAGAGACAGTTTAGCACAGGGATGTGTGAAGAACGAGGACAGGCGATATAAACTAAGCGGTGCAACATTAAAGGGGTGTGCAGGAGCAGAGTGACCCGGGGTGGGGTGTGTACAAAAGTCGTGGGAACCGAATCGAGGCATAGCGTCCAAAAGCAAGGAAGTTATCCTAAACCGTCCTAAAATACCGGCTCAGCTCCAACTGCAGAACTGTGTCCGATTGAGGGTGCCGGGCCCTGGGGAGAGTGTCGAAGCCTCAGAGAGGGTGCGGAGGAGATTGACTAGAGTGGTCCCGGGGATGAGAGACCCCAGTTAATGCGGAGGGACTGGAGAAGCTGGGATTGTTCCCCTCAGAGCAGAGCAGGTTAAGAGGAGATTTAATTGGGGCGTTCGAGATCGGGAAGGGTTTGGATAGAATAAATAGGGAGAAACTGATTCCAGTGGCGGGAGGTCCGGGAACCAGAGGGACACAGATTGGAGGCGATGGGCTGAAGAACCAGAGGTGACACGGGGGAGGGGGTGGAAACAGTATTTTCACGCAGCGAGTCGTTGTGATCCGGAACGGGCTGCCTGAAAGGGCGGCGGGAGCAGATTCAATCGTGACTTTCAAAAGGGGAAATCTGGGAAATAGTTTCAGGGGAAACATTTACAGGGATGTGAGGAAAGAACTGGGGCGGCGGGAGAGGTGGGTGTGGGAATAATTGGATAGAACGACAAAAGGGCCAGTACGAGGACGAGGGGCCAAATGGCCTCCTCCCGTCCTGCGTGGCCCTGCGGGCAGTTGTAGTGTAGCTGCTAACCTGGATTTATGCACCTCTTACCACCCCCCCCCCACCCACCGCTCTTTTCACCCCACCCCGGATTCTTCCGCCTACGCTCCCATCGGGAACCAACGAGGTAGAGCGGAACGTCAGGACCAAAAGGGGAACGGTTGACGGTGATGGAGCCCAGGCACGGTCTGCTGGCGATCATCTTCCTCAGCGGTGAGTGTTTGGTCTCTTCCAGCCCCCGGGCTGAGGTGGGGGGGGGTGCGGTGGAGTGGGGGGAAATGACCACGGGGAATCTGCTCCCCTTCCTTTTCAAATCGTTTCGCGGATGGGGTGGATGAGAGAGGGGATAACGGGATCGGGGGAAGGGCTGGGAGAACGGACGAGGGGAGGGGGAAAGGGAAGATGGTGAAAGAGAGGAGGCAGAGAGTCGGGGTGGGATGGGGAGCTAGGCAGACAGGCACAAGACGGAAGGTGGAGTCCCACAGCGCTCGATGCCGGCTCCACCACAATTCGTATTCACAGTTCAGAATTCCTCCTCATCTCTGTCTTAAATGGGAGACCCCCTATTCTGAAACGGCGCGAGATTTGTTCTAGATTCCCGCACATGGGGAAACGTCCTCCCGGCATCGAACCCGTCAAGTCCCCTCAGAATCTTGTAGGCTTCGATACGATCACCTCTCATTCTTCGAAACTCCAATGAGTACAGGCCCAAGCAGCTCAACCATTCCCCAGAAGACAACCCCGTCCTCCCAGGAGTCAGTGAACCATCTCCGAACTGCGTCCAATGCAACCCGATACCCCACCCTAAATAAGGAGACCCCCCAGAGGGGTAAAGGACAGTGTATCTAACGCACTGTGACACCCGGTCCCAGATGGGGGAAAGGACAGTGTATCTAACGCACTGTGACACCCGGTCCAAGATGGTGGAAAGGACAGTGTATCTAACACACTGTGACACCCGGTCCCAGAGGGGGAAAGGACAGTGTATCTAACGCACTGTGACACCCGGTCCCAGAGGGGGAAAGGTCAGTGTATCTAACACACTGTGACACCCGGTCACAGAGGGGGAAAGGACAGTGTATCTATCACACTGTGACACCTGGTCCCAGAGGGGGAAAGGACAGTGTATCTAACACACTGTGACACCCAGTCCCAGAGGGGGGAAAGGACAGTGTATCTAACACACTGTGACACCCAGTCCCAGAGGGGGAAAGGACAGTGTATCTAACACACTGTGACACCCAGTCCCAGAGGGGGGAAAGGACAGTGTATCTAACACACTGTGACACCCAGTCCCAGAGGGGGAAAGGACAGTGTATCTAACACACTGTGACACCCAGTCCCAGAGGGGGAAAGGACAGTGTATCTAACACACTGTGACACCCGGTCCCAGAGGGGGAAAGGACAGTGTATCTAACACACTGTGACACCCGGTCCCAGAGGGGGAAAGGACAGTGTATCTAATGCACTCTGACACCCGGTCCCAGAGGTCAATGAATTTCAATACAGATAATTGCAAAGGATATAATGCACGCAGTGTTACAGCGTATAACACTGTAAATAATATATAGTGACACGCTGTCCGTCACCGGGAATATCACTGTATACATTATATAATAACACACTGTTGAACAGACTGAATATTATATATAACACACACTGTAAGTTATGGGAACTGCATTGATAAAGCTGCAAATGTTGTCATTCTGGATCTGGGTTTGGTATTTATTGGACTGTTTTCTCTATTGCAGCTTTCCAATGGGGTCAAGGTGAACGGCGTAAGTATAAACTTTACAATCTAACAGCTTCACATCTCCCTCCCGCTATGTTAGTTCCAGTGAATATCAGTACTGAGGGAGTGCCGCATTGTCGGAGGGTCAGGACTGAGGGAGTGCCGCACTGTCTGAGGGTCAGTACTGAGGGAGCTCCGCACTGTCGGAGGGTCAGCACTGAGGAAGAGCCGCACTGTTGGAGGGTCAGTACTGAGGGCGTGCTGCGCTGTCGGAGGGTCAGTAACTAACATACTGTGTCATCCGGTTCCAGAGGGGGGAAAGGACAGTGTATCTAAGACACTGTGACACCCAGTCCCAGAGGGGGGAAAGGACAGTGTATCTAACACACTGTGACACCCAGTCCCAGAAGGTGGAAAGGACAGTGTATCTAACGCACTGTGACACCCGGTCACAGAGGGGGAAAGGACAGTGTATCTAAGACATTGTGACACCCAGTCCCAGAGGGGGGAAAGGACAGTGTATCTAACGCAGTGTGACACCCGGTCCCAGAGGGGGAAAGGACAGCGCATCTAACGCACTGTGACACCCGGTCCCAGAGGGGGAAAGGACAGCACATCTCAGGCACTGTGACACCCGGTCCCAGAGGGGGAAAGGACAGTGTATCTAACGCACTGTGACACCCGGTCCCAGAGGGGGAAAGGACAGTGTATCTAACACACTGTGACACCCAGTCCCAGAAGGTGGAAAGGACAGTGTATCTAACACACTGTGACACCCAGTCCCAGAGGGGCGAAAGGACAGTGTATTTAACGCCATGTGAAACCTGGTCCCAGAGTGGGGAACAGACAGTGTATTTAACGCACTGTGACACGCAGTCCCAGAGAGGGAAAGGACAGTTTATCTAAAGAACTGTGACACCTGGTCCCAGAGGGGGAAAGGACTGTGTATCTAATGCACAGAGACACCCAGTCCCAGAGGGGTAAAGGACAGTGTATCTAACGCACTGTGACACCCGGTCCCAGAGGGGGAAAGGACAGTGTATCTAACCAACAGTGATATCCAGTCCCAGAGGTAGAAAGGACAGTGTATCTAACGCACTGAGACACGCAGTCCCAGAGAGGGAAAGGACAGTGTATCTAACGCACTGTGACACCCAGTGCCAGAGGGGGGAAAGGAGAGTGTATCTGACGCACGGTGACACCCAGTCCCAGAGGGGGAAAGGACAGTGTATCTAACACACTGTGACACCCGGTCCGAGAGGGGGGAAAGGACAGTGTATCTAACGCACTGTGACACCCGGTCCCAGAGGGGGAAAGGACAGTGTATCGAACACACTGTGACCCCCAGTCCCAGAGGGGGAAAGGTCAGTGTATCTAACACACTGTGACACCCGGTCACAGAGGGGGGAAAGGACAGTGTATCGAACGCACTGTGCCACCTAGTCCCAGAGGGGGAAAGGACAGTGAATCTAACGCACTGTGACACCCGGTCCCAGAGGGGGAAAGGACAGTGTATCTAACACATTGTGACACCCGGGCCCAGAGGGGGAAATGGCAGTGTATTTAACGTCATGTGAAACCTGGTCCCAGAGGGGGAAAGGACAGTGTATCTAACGCACTGTGACACCCAGTGCCAGAGGGGGGAAAGGAGAGTGTATCTGACGCACGGTGACACCCAGTCCCAGAGGGGGAAAGGACAGTGTATCTAACGCACTGTGACACCCGGTCCCAGAGGGGGAAAGGACAGTGTATCGAACACACTGTGACCCCCAGTCCCAGAGGGGGAAAGGTCAGTGTATCTAACACACTGTGACACCCGGTCACAGAGGGGGGAAAGGACAGTGTATCTAACGCACTGTGCCACCTAGTCCCAGAGGGGGAAAGGACAGTGAATCTAATGCACTGAGACACGCAGTCCCAGAGGAGGAAAGGACAGGGAATCTAACGCACAGAGACACCCAGTCCCAGAGGGGTAAAGGACACTGTATCTCACACACTGTGACAACCGGTCCCAGAGTGGGATCGGACCGTGTATCAAACGCACTGTGACACCCGGTCCCAGAGGGGGGAAAGGACAGTGTGTCTAACCAACTGTGACACCTGGTCCCAGAGGGGCGAAAGGACAGTGTATTTAACGCCATGTGAAACCTGGTCCCAGAGTGGGGAACAGACAGTGTATTTAACGCACTGTGACACGCAGTCCCAGAGAGGGAAAGGACAGTTTATCTAAAGAACTGTGACACCTGGTCCCAGAGGGGGAAAGGACAGTGTATCTAATGCACAGAGACACCCAGTCCCAGAGGGGTAAAGGACAGTGTATCTCACACACTGTGACACCCGGTCCCAGAGGGGGAAAGGACAGTGTATCTAACCAACAGTGATATCCAGTCCCAGAGGTAGAAAGGACAGTGTATCTAACGCACTGAGACACGCAGTCCCAGAGAGGGAAAGGACAGTGTATCTAACGCACTGTGACACCCAGTGCCAGAGGGGGGAAAGGAGAGTGTATCTGACGCACGGTGACACCCAGTCCCAGAGGGGGAAAGGACAGTGTATCTAACGCACTGTGACACCCGGTCCCAGAGGGGGAAAGGACAGTGTATCGAACACACTGTGACCCCCAGTCCCAGAGGGGGAAAGGTCAGTGTATCTAACACACTGTGACACCCGGTCACAGAGGGGGGAAAGGACAGTGTATCTAACACACTGTGCCACCTAGTCCCAGAGGGGGAAAGGACAGTGAATCTAACGCACTGTGACACCCGGTCCCAGAGGGGGAAAGGACAGTGAATCTAACGCACTGTGACACCCGGTCCCAGAGGGGGAAAGGACAGTGTATCTAACACATTGTGACACCCGGGCCCAGAGGGGGAAATGGCAGTGTATTTAACGTCATGTGAAACCTGGTCCCAGAGGGGGAAAGGACAGTGTATCTAACTCACTGTGCCACCCATTCGCAGAGGGGGAAAGGACCGGGTATCGAACACACTGTGACACCTGGTCCCAGAGGGGGGAAAGGACAGTGTGTCTAACACACTGTGACACCCGGTCCCAGAGGGGGAATGGACCGTGTATCTAACGCACTGTGACATCCGGTCCCAGAAGGGGGAAAGGACAGTGTATCTAACACACTGTTACTCCCGTCCCAGAGGGGGGAAAAGGACAGTGTATCTAACACACTGTGACACCTGGTCCCAGAGGGGGAAAGGACTGTGTATCTAACGCACAGAGACACCCAGTCCCAGAGGGGAAAAGGACAGTGTATCTAACACACTGTGACACCCGGTCCCAGAGGGGGGAAAGGACACTGTATCTCACACACTGTGACAACCGGTCTCAGAGGGGGGAAAGGACACTGTATCTCACACACTGTGACACCCGGTCCCAGAGTGGGATAGGACAGTGTATGTAACGCACAGAGACACCCAGTCCCAGACGGTGAAAGGACAGTGTATCTAACGCACTGAGACACGCAGTCCCAGAGGAGGAAAGGACGGTGAATCTAACGCACAGAGACACCCAGTCCCAGAGGGGTTAAGGACACTGTATCTCACACACTGTGACACCCGGTCTCAGAGTGGGATCGGACAGTGTATTTAACGCACAGAGACACCCCGTCCCAGAGGGGGAAAGGACAATGTTTCTAACACACTGTGACACCCAGTCCCAGAGGGGGAAAGGACAGTGTCTCTAATGCACAGAGACACCCAGTCCCAGAGGGGGAAAGGACAGTGTATCTAACGCACAAGGACACCCAGTCCCAGAGGGAGGAAATGGACAGTGTATCTAACGCACTGTGACACCCGTCCCAGAGTGGGGAAAGGACCGTGTATCAAACGCACTGTGACACCCGGTCCCAGAGGGGGGAAAGGACAGTGTGTCTAACCAACTGTGACACCTGGTCCCAGAGGGGGAAAGGACCGTGTATCTAACGCACTGTGACATCCGGTCTCAGAGGGGGGAAATGGACAGTGTATCTAACGCACAGAGCCACCCAGTCCCAGAGGGGGAAAGGATAGTGAATCTTACACACTGTGACACCTGGTCCCAGAGGGGGAAAGGACAGTGTATCTAATGCCATGTGACACCCAGTCCCAGAGGGGGAAATTACAGTATATCTAACGCACTGAAACACCCAGTCCCAGAGGGGGAAAGGACAGTGTATTTAACGCACTGTGACACCCGGTCCCAGAGGGGGAAAGGACAGTGTATTTAACGCACTGTGACACCCGGTCCCAGAGGGGGAAAGGACAGTGTATCTAACGCAGTGTGCCACCCGTACCCAGAGGGGAAAGGACAGTGTATCTAATGCCATGTGACACCCGGTCCCAGAGGGGGAAAGGACAGTGTATCTAACAAACTGTGACACCCGGTCCCAGAGGGGCGTAAGGACAGTGTATCCAACACACTGTGATATCCAGTCCCAGAGGTAGAAAGGACAGTGTATCTAACACACTGTGACACCTGGTCCCAGAGGGGGAAAGGACCGTGTATCTAACGCACTGTGACATCCGGTCTCAGAGGGGGGAAATGGACAGAGTATCTCACGCACAGAGCCACCCAGTCCCAGAGGGGGAAAGGATAGTGAATCTTACACACTGTGACACCCGGTTCCTGAAGGGGGAAAGGACAGTGTATCTAACACACTGTGATACCCGTCCGAGAAGGGGGAAATGGACAGTGTATCTAACGCACAGTGACGCCTGTCCCAGAGGGGGGTAAAGGACAGTGTATCTAACGCACTGTGACACCCGGTCCCAGAGGGGGGAAAGGACAGTGTATCTTACGCACAGAGCCACCCAGTCCCAGAGGGGCAAAGGATAGTGTATCTAATGCACTGAGACACGCAGTCCCAGAGGAGGAAAGGACAGGGAATCTAACGCACAGAGACACCCAGTCCCAGAGGGGTAAAGGACACTGTATCTCACACACTGTGACAACCGGTCCCAGAGTGGGATAGGACCGTGTATCTAACGCACAGAGACACCCAGTCCCAGAGGGGTAAAGGACACTGTATCTCACACACTGTGACAACCGGTCCCAGAGTGGGATAGGACAGTGTATATAATGCACAGACACCCAGTCCCAGAGGGGGAAAGGACAGTGTATCTAACGCACTGAGACACCCGGTCCCAGAAAGGGGAAAGGACACTATATCTAACACACTGTGACACCCGTCCCAGAGGGGAGAAAGGACAGTTTATCTAATACACTGTGACAACTGGTCCCAGAGGGGGAAAGGACAGTGTATGTAACACACTGTGACACCTGGTCCCAGAGGGGGAAAGGACAGTGTATCTAATACACTGTGACACCCGGTCCCAGAGGGGGGAAAGGACACTGTATCTCACACACTGTGACACCCGGTCCCATAGTGGGATAGGACAGTGTATGTAACGCACCGAGACACCCAGTCCCAGAGGGGGAAAGGACAGTGTATCTAACGCACTGAGACACGCAGTCCCAGAGGGGTTCAGGACACTGTATCTCACACACTGTGACACCCGGTCTCAGAGTGGGATCGGATAGTGTATTTAACGCACAGAGACACCCCGTCCCAGAGGGGGAAAGGACAATGTATCTAACACACTGTGATACCCAGTCCCAGAGGGGGACAGGGGAGTGTATCTAATGCACTGAGACACCCGGTCCCAGAAAGGGGAAAGGACACTGTATCTAACACACTGTGACACCCGTCCCAGAGGGGGGAAAGGACAGTATTTCTCACACACTGTGACACCCAGTCCCAGAGGGGGAAAGGACAGTGTCTCTAATGCACAGAGACACCCAGTCCCAGAGGGGGAAAGGACAGTGTATCTAACGCACAAGGACACCCAGTCCCAGAGGGGGAAAGGACAGTGTATCGAACACACTGTGACACCCGGTCCCGGAGGGGGGAAAGGACCGTGTTTCTAACGCACTGTGACACCCGGTCCCAGAGGGGGGAAAGGACAGTGTGTCTAACCAACTGTGACACCTGGTCCCAGAGGGGGAAAGGACCGTGTATCTAATGCACTGTGACATCCGGTCTCAGAGGGGGGAAATGGACAGTGTATCTAACGCACTGTGACACCCGTCCCAGAGTGGGGAAAGGACCGTGTATCAAACGCACTCTGACACCCGGTCCCAGAGGGGGGAAAGGACAGTGTGTCTAACCAACTGTGACACCTGGTCCCAGAGGGGGAAAGGACCGTGTATCTAATGCACTGTGACATCCGGTCTCAGAGGGGGGAAATGGACAGTGTATCTAACGCACTGTGACACCCGTCCCAGAGTGGGGAAAGGACCGTGTATCAAACGCACTCTGACACCCGGTCCCAGAGGGGGGAAAGGACAGTGTGTCTAACCAACTGTGACACCTGGTCCCAGAGGGGGAAAGGACCGTGTATCTAACGCACTGTGACATCCGGTCTCAGAGGGGGGAAATGGACAGTGTATCTAACGCACTGTGACACCCGTCCCAGAGGGGGGAAAAGGACAGTGTATCTAACGCACAGAGCCACCCAGTCCCAGAGGGGGAAAGGATAATGAATCTTACACACTGTGACACCCGGTCCCTGAAGGGGGAAAGGACAATGTATCTAACACACTGTGATCCCCGTCCGAGAGGGGGGAAATGGACAGTGTATCTAACGCACTGTGACGCCCGTCCCAGAGGTGGAAAGGACAGTGTATCTAATGCACTGTGACACCCGGTCCCAGAGGGGGGAAAGGACAGTGTATCTAACACACTGTGATACCCAGTCCCAGAGGTAGAAAGGACAGTGTATCTTAGGCACAGAGCCACCCAGTCCCAGAGGGGCAAAGGATAGTGTATCTAATGCACTGAGACACGCAGTCCCAGAGGAGGAAAGGACAGGGAATCTAACGCACAGAGACACCCAGTCCCAGAGGGGTAAAGGACACTGTATCTCACACACTGTGACAACCGGTCCCAGAGTGGGATCGGACCGTGTATCAAACGCACTGTGACACCCGGTCCCAGAGGGGGGAAAGGACAGTGTGTCTAACCAACTGTGACACCTGGTCCCAGAGGGGGAAAGGACCGTGTATCTAACGCACTGTGACATCCGGTCTCAGAGGGGGGAAATGGACAGTGTATCGAACGCACTGTGACACCCAGTCCCAGAGGGGGAAATTACAGTATATCTAACGCACTGAAACACCCAGTCCCAGAGGGGGAAAGGACAGTGTATTTAACGCACTGTGACACCCGGTCCCAGAGGGGGAAAGGACAGTGTATCTAACGCAGTGTGCCACCCGTACCCAGAGGGGAAAGGACAGTGTATCTAATGCCATGTGACACCCGGTCCCAGAGGGGGAAAGGACAGTGTATCTAACACACTGTGACTCCTGGTCCCAGAGGGGGAAAGGACAGTGTATCTAACAAACTGTGACACCCGGTCCCAGAGGGGCGTAAGGACAGTGTATCCAACACACTGTGATATCCAGTCCCAGAGGTAGAAAGGACAGTGTATCTAACACACTGTGACACCTGGTCCCAGAGGGGGAAAGGACCGTGTATCTAACGCACTGTGACATCCGGTCTCAGAGGGGGGAAATGGACAGTGTATCTAACGCACAGAGCCACCCAGTCCCAGAGGGGGAAAGGATAGTGAATCTTACACACTGTGACACCCGGTTCCTGAAGGGGGAAAGGACAGTGTATCTAACACACTGTGATACCCGTCCGAGAAGGGGGAAATGGACAGTGTATCTAACGCACAGTGACGCCCGTCCCAGAGGGGGGTAAAGGACAGTGTATCTAACGCACTGTGACACCCGGTCCCAGAGGGGGGAAAGGACAGTGTATCTAACACACTGTGATACCCAGTCCCAGAGGTAGAAAGGACAGTGTATCTAACACACTGTGACACCTGGTCCCAGAGGGGGAAAGGACCGTGTATCTAAGGCACTGTGACACCCAGTCCCAGAGGGGAAAAGGACAGTGTATCTAACGCACTGTGACACCCGGTCCCAGAGGGGGAAAGGACAGTGTATTGAACACCATGTGAAACCTGGTGCCAGAGTTGGGAAAAGACAGTGTATCTAAGGCCCTGTGACACCCAGTCCCAGAGGGGGGAAAGGACGGTGTGTCTAACGCACTGTGACACCCGGTCCCAGAGGGGGAATGGACCGTGTATCGAACGCACTGTGACATACGATCCCAGAAGGGGGAAAGGACAGTGTATCTAACACACTGTTACTCCTGTCCCAGAGGGGGGAAAAGGACAGTGTATCTAACACACTGTGACACCTGGTCCCAGAGGGGGGAAAGGACACTGTATCTCACACACTGTGACACCCGCTCCCAGAGTGGGGAAAGGACACTGTATCTCACACACTGTGACACCCGGTCCCAGAGGGGGGAAAGGACACTGTATCTCACACACTGTGACACCCGGTCCCAGAGTGGGATAGGACAGTGTATGTAACGCACCGAGACACCCAGTCCCAGAGGGGGAAAGGACAGTGTATCTAACGCACTGAGACACGCAGTCCCAGAGGGGTTCAGGACACTGTATCTCACACACTGTGACACCCGGTCTCAGAGTGGGATCGGATAGTGTATTTAACGCACAGAGACACCCCGTCCCAGAGGGGGAAAGGACAATGTATCTAACACACTGTGATACCCAGTCCCAGAGGGGGACAGGGGAGTGTATCTAATGCACTGAGACACCCGGTCCCAGAAAGGGGAAAGGACACTGTATCTAACACACTGTGACACCCGTCCCAGAGGGGGGAAAGGACAGTATTTCTCACACACTGTGACACCCAGTCCCAGAGGGGGAAAGGACAGTGTCTCTAATGCACAGAGACACCCAGTCCCAGAGGGGGAAAGGACAGTGTATCTAACGCACAAGGACACCCGTCCCAGAGGGGGGAAAAGGACAGTGTATCTAACGCACAGAGCCACCCAGTCCCAGAGGGGGAAAGGATAGTGAATCTTACACACTGTGACACCCGGTCCCTGAAGGGGGAAAGGACAATGTATCTAACACACTGTGATCCCCGTCCGAGAGGGGGGAAATGGACAGTGTATCTAACGCACTGTGACGCCCGTCCCAGAGGTGGAAAGGACAGTGTATCTAATGCACTGTGACACCCGGTCCCAGAGGGGCGAAAGGACAGTGTATCTAACACACTGTGATACCCAGTCCCAGAGGTAGAAAGGACAGTGTATCTTAGGCACAGAGCCACCCAGTCCCAGAGGGGCAAAGGATAGTGTATCTAATGCACTGAGACACGCAGTCCCAGAGGAGGAAAGGACAGGGAATCTAACGCACAGAGACACCCAGTCCCAGAGGGGTAAAGGACACTGTATCTCACACACTGTGACAACCGGTCCCAGAGTGGGATCGGACCGTGTATCAAACGCACTGTGACACCCGGTCCCAGAGGGGGGAAAGGACAGTGTGTCTAACCAACTGTGACACCTGGTCCCAGAGGGGGAAAGGACCGTGTATCTAACGCACTGTGACATCCGGTCTCAGAGGGGGGAAATGGACAGTGTATCGAACGCACTGTGACACCCAGTCCCAGAGGGGGAAATTACAGTATATCTAACGCACTGAAACACCCAGTCCCAGAGGGGGAAAGGACAGTGTATTTAACGCACTGTGACACCCGGTCCCAGAGGGGGAAAGGACAGTATATTTAACGCACTGTGACACCCGGTCCCAGAGGGGGAAAGGACAGTGTATCTAACGCAGTGTGCCACCCGTACCCAGAGGGGAAAGGACAGTGTATCTAATGCCATGTGACACCCGGTCCCAGAGGGGGAAAGGACAGTGTATCTAACACACTGTGACTCCTGGTCCCAGAGGGGGAAAGGACAGTGTATCTAACAAACTGTGACACCCGGTCCCAGAGGGGCGTAAGGACAGTGTATCCAACACACTGTGATATCCAGTCCCAGAGGTAGAAAGGACAGTGTATCTAACACACTGTGACACCTGGTCCCAGAGGGGGAAAGGACCGTGTATCTAACGCACTGTGACATCCGGTCTCAGAGGGGGGAAATGGACAGTGTATCTAACGCACAGAGCCACCCAGTCCCAGAGGGGGAAAGGACAGTGTATCGAACACACTGTGACACCCGGTCCCGGAGGGGGGAAAGGACCGTGTTTCTAACGCACTGTGACACCCGGTCCCAGAGGGGGGAAAGGACAGTGTGTCTAACCAACTGTGACACCTGGTCCCAGAGGGGGAAAGGACCGTGTATCTAATGCACTGTGACATCTGGTCTCAGAGGGGGGAAATGGACAGTGTATCTAACGCACTGTGACACCCGTCCCAGAGTGGGGAAAGGACCGTGTATCAAACGCACTCTGACACCCGGTCCCAGAGGGGGGAAAGGACAGTGTGTCTAACCAACTGTGACACCTGGTCCCAGAGGGGGAAAGGACCGTGCATCTAACGCACTGAGACATCCGGTCTCAGAGGGGGGAAATGGACAGTGTATCTAACGCACTGTGACACCCGTCCCAGAGGGGGGAAAAGGACTGTGTATCTAACGCACAGAGCCACCCAGTCCCAGAGGGGGAAAGGATAGTGAATCTTACACACTGTGACACCCGGTCCCTGAAGGGGGAAAGGACAATGTATCTAACACACTGTGATCCCCGTCCGAGAGGGGGGAAATGGACAGTGTATCTAACGCACTGTGACGCCCGTCCCAGAGGTGGAAAGGACAGTGTATCTAATGCACTGTGACACCCGGACCCAGAGGGGGGAAAGGACAGTGTATCTAACACACTGTGATACCCAGTCCCAGAGGTAGAAAGGACAGTGTATCTTAGGCACAGAGCCACCCAGTCCCAGAGGGGCAAAGGATAGTGTATCTAATGCGCTGAGACACGCAGTCCCAGAGGAGGAAAGGACAGGGAATCTAACGCACAGAGACACCCAGTCCCAGAGGGGTAAAGGACACTGTATCTCACACACTGTGACAACCGGTCCCAGAGTGGGATCGGACCGTGTATCAAACGCACTGTGACACCCGGTCCCAGAGGGGGGAAAGGACAGTGTGTCTAACCAACTGTGACACCTGGTCCCAGAGGGGGAAAGGACCGTGTATCTAACGCACTGTGACATCCGGTCTCAGAGGGGGGAAATGGACAGTGTATCGAACGCACTGTGACACCCAGTCCCAGAGGGGGAAATTACAGTATATCTAACGCACTGAAACACCCAGTCCCAGAGGGGGAAAGGACAGTGTATTTAACGCACTGTGACACCCGGTCCCAGAGGGGGAAAGGACAGTGTATCTAACGCAGTGTGCCACCCGTACCCAGAGGGGAAAGGACAGTGTATCTAATGCCATGTGACACCCGGTCCCAGAGGGGGAAAGGACAGTGTATCTAACACACTGTGACTCCTGGTCCCAGAGGGGGAAAGGACAGTGTATCTAACAAACTGTGACACCCGGTCCCAGAGGGGCGTAAGGACAGTGTATCCAACACACTGTGATATCCAGTCCCAGAGGTAGAAAGGACAGTGTATCTAACACACTGTGACACCTGGTCCCAGAGGGGGAAAGGACCGTGTATCTAACGCACTGTGACATCCGGTCTCAGAGGGGGGAAATGGACAGTGTATCTAACGCACAGAGCCACCCAGTCCCAGAGGGGGAAAGGATAGTGAATCTTACACACTGTGACACCCGGTTCCTGAAGGGGGAAAGGACAGTGTATCTAACACACTGTGATACCCGTCCGAGAAGGGGGAAATGGACAGTGTATCTAACGCACAGTGACGCCCGTCCCAGAGGGGGGTAAAGGACAGTGTATCTAACGCACTGTGACACCCGGTCCCAGAGGGGGGAAAGGACAGTGTATCTAACACACTGTGATACCCAGTCCCAGAGGTAGAAAGGACAGTGTATCTTACGCACAGAGCCACCCAGTCCCAGAGGGGCAAAGGATAGTGTATCTAATGCACAGAGACACGCAGTCCCAGAGGAGGAAAGGACAGGGAATCTAACGCACAGAGACACCCAGTCCCAGAGGGGTAAAGGACACTGTATCTCACACACTGTGACAACCGGTCCCAGAGTGGGATAGGACCGTGTATCTAACGCACAGAGACACCCAGTCCCAGAGGGGTAAAGGACACTGTATCTCACACACTGTGACAACCGGTCCCAGAGTGGGATAGGACAGTGTATATAATGCACAGAGACACCCAGTCCCAGAGGGGGAAAGGACAGTGTATCTAACGCACTGAGACACCCGGTCCCAGAAAGGGGAAAGGACACTATATCTGACACACTGTGACACCCGTCCCAGAGGGGAGAAAGGACAGTTTATCTAATACACTGTGACAACTGGTCCCAGAGGGGGAAAGGACAGTGTATCTAACACACTGTGACACCTGGTCCCAGAGGGGGAAAGGACAGTGTATCTAATACACTGTGACACCTGGTCCCAGAGGGGTAAAGGACAGTGTATCTAATACACTGTGACACCCGGTCCCAGAGGGGGAAAGGACCGTGTATCTAACGCACGGTGACACCCAGTCCCAGAGGGGGAAAGGACCGTGTATCTAACACACTGTGACACCCGGTCCCAGAAGGGGGAAAGGACAGTGTGTCTAACACACTGTGACACCCGGTCCCAGAGGGGGAAAGGACCGTGTATCTAACGCACTGTGACATCCGGTCCCAGAGTGGGATAGGACAGTGTATCTAACACACTTAACCTGTCCCAGAGGGGGGAAAAGGACAGTGTATCAAGCACACAGAGACACCCAGTCCCAGAGAGGGAAAGGACAGTGTATCTAAAGCACAGAGACACCCAGTCTCAGAGGGGGAAAGGACAGTGTATCTAAAGCACAGAGACACCCAGTCTCAGAGGGGGAAAGGACAGTGTAACTAACGCACGGAGACACCCAGTCCCAGAGGGGGAAAGGACAGTGTGTCTAACGCACAAGGACACCCAGTCCCAGAGGGGGAAAGGACAGTGTATATAATGCACTGTAAGACCCGGTCACTGAGGGGAAAAGGACAGTGTATCTAACGCACTGTGACACCCGGTCACAGAGGGGAAAAGGACAGTGTATCTAACACTTTGCGACACCCGGTCCCAGAGGGTGTACGGACAGTGTATCTAACGCACTGTGACACCCGGTCCCAGATGGGGCAAGGACAGTGTATCTAACGCACTGTGACACCCAGTCCCAGAGGGGGAAAGGACATTGCATCTAATGCCATGTGACACCCAGTCCCAGAGGGGGAAAGGACAGTGTATCTAATGCCATGTGACACCCAGTCCCAGAGGGGGAAAGGACAGTGTATCTAACGCACTGTGATACCCGGTCCCTGAGGGGGAAAGGACAGTGTATTTAACGCCATGTGAAACCTGGTCCCAGAGTGGGGAACAGACAGTGTATCGAAAGCACTGTGACACCCAGTCCCAGAGGGGGAAATTACAGTATATCTAACGCACTGGAACACCCAGTCCCAGAGGGGGAAAGGACAGTGTATTTAACGCACTGTGACACCCGGTCCCAGAGGGGGAAAGGACAGTGTATTTAACGCACTGTGACACCCGGTCCCAGAGGGGGAAAGGACAGTGTATCTAACGCAGTGTGCCACCCCTACCCAGAGGGGAAAGGACAGTGTATCTAATGCCATGTGACACCCGGTCCCAGAGGGGGAAAGGACCGTGTATCTAACACACTGTGACTCCTGGTCCCAGAGGGGGAAAGGACAGTGTATCTAACAAACTGTGACACCCGGTCCCAGAGGTAGAAAGGACAGTGTATCTAACACACTGTGACTCCTGGTCCCAGAGGGGGAAAGGACAGTGTATCTAACAAACTGTGACACACAGTCCCAAATGGGGAAAGGACAGTGTATCCAACACACTGTGACACACGGTCCCAGAGGGGGAAAGGTCAGTATATCTAATGCACTGTGACACCCTGTCCCAGAGGGGGAAATTACAGTGTATCTAACACACTGTGACACCCAGTCCCAGAGGGGGAAAGGACAGTGTCCCTTGCACAATGTGACACCCGGTCACGGAGGGGGGAAAGGACAGTGTATCTAACACACTGTGACTCCTGGTCCCAGAGGGGGAAAGGACAGTGTATCTAACAAACTGTGACACCCGGTCCCAGAGGGGCAAAGGACAGTGTATCTAACACACTGTGACACACAGTCCCAAATGGGGAAAGGACAGTGTATCTAACACACTGTGACACACGGTCCCAGAGGGGGAAAGGTCAGTATATCTAATGCACTGTGACACCCTGTCCCAGAGGGGGAAATTACAGTGTATCTAACACACTGTGACACCCAGTCCCAGAGGGGGAAAGGACAGTGTCCCTTGCACAATGTGACACCCGGTCACGGAGGGGGGAAAGGACAGTGTATCTAACGCACGGTGACACTCAGTCCCAGAGGGGTGAGAGGACAGTGTATCTAACGCACTGTGCCACCTAGTCCCAGAGGGGGAAAGGACAGTGTATCTAACGCACTGTGACGCCCGGTCCCAGAGGGGGAAAGGACAGTGTATCTAACGCACTGTGACACCTGGTGCCAGAGTTGGGAAAAGACAGTGTATCTAAGGCACTGTGACACCCAGTCCCAGAGGGGAAAAGGACAGTGTATCTAACGCACTGTGACACCCGGTCCCAGAGGGGGGAAAGGACGGTGTGTCTAACACACTGTGACACCCGGTCCCAGAGGGGGAATGGACCGTGTATCGAACGCACTGTGACATACGATCCCAGAAGGGGGAAAGGACAGTGTATCTAACACACTGTTACTCCCGTCCCAGAGGGGGGAAAAGGACAGTGTATCTAACACACTGTGACATCTGGTCCCAGAGGGGGGAAAGGACACTGTATCTCACACACTGTGACACCTGGTCCCAGAGGGGGAATGGACCGTGTATCGAACGCACTGTGACATACGATCCCAGAAGGGGGAAAGGACAGTGTATCTAACACACTGTTACTCCCGTCCCAGAGGGGGGAAAAGGACAGTGTATCTAACACACTGTGACACCTGGTCCCAGAGGGGGGAAAGGACACTGTATCTCACACACTGTGACACCCGGTCCCAGAGTGGGGAAAGGACACTGTATCTCACACACTGTGACACCCGGTCCCAGAGGGGGGAAAGGACACTGTATCTCACACACTGTGACACCCGGTCCCAGAGGGGGGAAAGGACACTGTATCTCACACACTGTGACACCCGGTCCCAGAGTGGGATAGGACAGTGTATGTAACGCACCGAGACACCCAGTCCCAGAGGGGGAAAGGACAGTGTATCTAACGCACTGAGACACGCAGTCCCAGAGGGGTTCAGGACACTGTATCTCACACACTGTGACACCCGGTCTCAGAGTGGGATCGGATAGTGTATTTAACGCACAGAGACACCCCGTCCCAGAGGGGGAAAGGACAATGTATCTAACACACTGTGATACCCAGTCCCAGAGGGGGACAGGGGAGTGTATCTAATGCACTGAGACACCCGGTCCCAGAAAGGGGAAAGGACACTGTATCTAACACACTGTGACACCCGTCCCAGAGGGGGGAAAGGACAGTATTTCTCACACACTGTGACACCCAGTCCCAGAGGGGGAAAGGACAGTGTCTCTAATGCACAGAGACACCCAGTCCCAGAGGGGGAAAGGACAGTGTATCTAACGCACAAGGACACCCAGTCCCAGAGGGGGAAAGGACAGTGTATCGAACACACTGTGACACCCGGTCCCGGAGGGGGGAAAGGACCGTGTTTCTAACGCACTGTGACACCCGGTCCCAGAGGGGGGAAAGGACAGTGTGTCTAACCAACTGTGACACCTGGTCCCAGAGGGGGAAAGGATCGTGTATCTAATGCACTGTGACATCCGGTCTCAGAGGGGGGAAATGGACAGTGTATCTAACGCACTGTGACACCCGTCCCAGAGTGGGGAAAGGACAGTGTGTCTAACCAACTGTGACACCTGGTCCCAGAGGGGGAAAGGACCGTGTATCTAACGCACTGTGACATCCGGTCTCAGAGGGGGGAAATGGACAGTGTATCTAACGCACTGTGACACCCGTCCCAGAGGGGGGAAAAGGACAGTGTATCTAACGCACAGAGCCACCAAGTCCCAGAGGGGGAAAGGATAGTGAATCTTACACACTGTGACACCCGGTCCCTGAAGGGGGAAAGGACAGTGTATCTAACACACTGTGATCCCCGTCCGAGAGGGGGGAAATGGACAGTGTATCTAACGCACTGTGACATCCGGTCTCAGAGGGGGGAAATGGACAGTGTATCTAACGCACTGTGACACCCGTCCCAGAGGGGGGAAAAGGACAGTGTATCTAACGCACAGAGCCACCCAGTCCCAGAGGGGGAAAGGATAGTGAATCTTACACACTGTGACACCCGGTCCCTGAAGGGGGAAAGGACAGTGTATCTAACACACTGTGATCCCCGTCCGAGAGGGGGGAAATGGACAGTGTATCTAACGCACTGTGACGCCCGTCCCAGAGGGGGGTAAAGGACAGTGTATCTAATGCACTGTGACACTCGGTCCCAGAGGGGGGAAAGGACAGTGTATCTAACACACTGTGATACCCAGTCCCAGAGGTAGAAAGGACAGTGTATCTTAGGCACAGAGCCACCCAGTCCCAGAGGGGCAAAGGATAGTGTATCTAATGCACTGAGACACGCAGTCCCAGAGGAGGAAAGGACAGGGAATCTAACGCACAGAGACACCCAGTCCCAGAGGGGTAAAGGACACAGTATCTCACACACTGTGACAACCGGTCCCAGAGTGGGATCGGACCGTGTATCAAACGCACTGTGACACCCGGTCCCAGAGGGGGGAAAGGACAGTGTGTCTAACCAACTGTGACACCTGGTCCCAGAGGGGGAAAGGACCGTGTATCTAACGCACTGTGACATCCGGTCTCAGAGGGGGGAAATGGACAGTGTATCGAACGCACTGTGACACCCGTCCCAGAGGGGGGAAAAGGACAGTGTATCTAACGCACTGTGACACCCGGTCCCAGAGGGGGGAAAGGACAGTGTATCTAACACACTGTGATATCCAGTCCCAGAGGTAGAAAGGACAGTGTTATCTAACACACTGTGACTCCTGGTCCCAGAGGGGGAAAGGACAGTGTATCTAACAAACTGTGACACCCAGTCCCAGAGGGGGAAAGGACATTGTATCTCATGCCATGTGACACCCAGTCCCAGAGGGGGAAAGGACAGTGTATCTAACGCACTGTGACGCCCGTCCCAGAGAGGGGGTAAAGGACAGTGTATCTAATGCACTGTGACACCCAGTCCCAGAGGGGGAAAGGACAGTGTCTCTAATGCACAGAGACACCCAGTCCCAGACGGGGAAAGGACAGTGTATCTAACGCACAAGGACACCCAGTCCCAGAGGGGGAAAGGACAGTGTATCGAACGCACTGTGACATCCGGTCCCGGAGGGGGGAAAGGACCGTGTATCTAACGCACAGAGCCACCCAGTCCCAGAGGGGGAAAGGATAGTGGATCTTACACACTGTGACACCCGGTCCCTGAAGGGAGAAAGGACAGTGTATCTAACACACTGTGACTCCCGGTCCCAGAGGGGGAAAGGACAGTGTATCTAACACACTGTGATACCCCTCCCAGAGGGGGAAAGGACAGTGTATCTAACGCACAAGGACACCCAGTCCCAGAGGGGGAAAGGACAGTGTATCGAACACACTGTGACATCCGGTCCCGGAGGGGGGAAAGGACCGTGTATCTAACGCACTGTGACACCCGGTCCCAGAGGGGGGAAAAGGACAGTGTGTCTAACCAACTGTGACACCTGGTCCCAGAGGGGGAAAGGACCGTGTATCTAATGCACTGTGACATCTGGTCTCAGAGGGGGGAAATGCACAGTGTATCTAACGCACTGTGACACCCGTCCCAGAGGGGGGAAAGGACCGTGTATCAAACGCACTGTGACACCCGGTCCCAGAGGGGGGAAAGGACAGTGTGTCTAACCAACTGTGACACCTGGTTCCAGAGGGGGAAAGGACCGTGTACCTAACGCACTGTGACATCCGGTCTCAGAGGGGGGAAATGGACAGTGTATCTAACGCACTGTGACACCCGTGCCAGAGGGGGGAAAAGGACAGTGTATCTAACGCACAGAGCCACCCAGTCCCAGAGGGGGAAAGGATAGTGGATCTTACACACTGTGACACCCGGTCCCTGAAGGGAGAAAGGACAGTGTATCTAACACACTGTGACTCCCGGTCCCAGAGGGGGAAAGGACAGTGTATCTTACGCACAGAGCCACCCAGTCCCAGAGGGGCAAAGGATAGTGTATCTAATGACTGAGACACGCAGTCCCAGAGGAGGAAAGGACAGTGAATCTAACGCACAGAGACACCCAGTCCCAGAGGGGTAAAGGACACTGTATCTCACACACTGTGACAACCGGTTCCAGAGTGGGATAGGACAGTGTATATAACGCACAGAGACACCCAGTCCCAGAGGTGGAAAGGACAGTGTATCTAATACACTGTGACACCTGGTCCCAGAGGGGGAAAAGACAGTGTATCTAACACACTGTGACACCTGGTCCCAGAGGGGGAAAGGACAGTGTATCTAACACACTGACACCCTGTCCCAGAAGGGGAAAGGACAGTGTATCTAACACACTGACACCCTGTCCCAGAAGGGGAAAGGACAGTGTATCTAACACACTGTGACACCCGGTCCCAGAGGGAGGAAAGGACAGTGTATCTAACACACTGTGACACCCTGTCCCAGAAGGGGAAAGGACAGTGTATCTAATACACTGTGACACCCGGTCCCAGAGGCAGAAAGGACAGTGTATCTAACGCACAGCGACACCCGGTCCCAGAGTGGGGGAAAGGACAGTGTATCTAACACACTGTGATACCCAGTCCCAGAGGGGGGAAAGGACAGTGTATCTAACGCACTGTGACACCCAGTCCCAGAGGTGGGAAAGGACAGTATATCTAACACACTGTGACATCCAGTCCCAGAGGGGGAAAGGACAGTGTATCTAACACACTGTGACACCCTGTCCCAGATGGGGAAAGGACAGTGTATCTAACACACTGTGACACCCGGTCCCAGAGGGGGAAAGGACAGTGTATCTAACGCACTGTGACACCCGGTCCCAGATGGGGAAAGGACAGTGTATCTAATGCACAGCGACATCCAGTCCCAGAGGGGGAAAGGACAGTGTATCTAACGCACTCTGACACCCGATTCCTGAGGGGGAAAGGACAGTGTATCTCACGCACTCTGACACCCGATTCCTGAGGGGGAAAGGACAGTGTATCTAACACAGTGTGACACCCGGTCCCAGAGGGGGAAAGGACAGTGTATCTAACGCACTGTGACACCCGGTCCCAGAAGGGGAAAGGACAGTGTATCTAACGCACTGTGACACCCGTTCCCAAAGGGGGAAAGGGACAGTGTATCTAACACACTGTGACACCCGGTCCCAGAGGGGGAAAGGACAGTGTATCTAATGCACTGTGACACCCGGTCCCAGAGGGGGAAAGGACAGTGTATCTAATGCACTCTGACACCCGATTCCTGAGGGGGAAAGGACAGTTTATCTCACGTACTGTGACACCCGGTTCCTGAGGGGGAGCAGATTCTAACGCTGATCTCCTGTCTGTTAAATGGCTCGGATTCCTCCGTTTATTTCTGCAGTCTGCGGCCTTCCCATTGTATCGGGCCGGAGAGCGGGTGGAATGGACTCTTCGCCCGTGACGTGGCCCTGGTTGGTCAGCATTAACGAAGCCTCCACCTACATTTGCGGAGGGACACTGATCTCAGACAGCTGGGTGCTGACAGCCGCTCACTACATCGACCTGTAAGTCCCTCGTACCGGAGGCAGCGTTTAATGTTGGGGCTCAGGATGTCACTCGTTCTTGGGTTGTCTTCTAACCCTGTGAATTGCCACCTTGGCCAGGCCCGGGAGCAGACCGACGAGGAGATCCTCCTCCCGGCCCAAGCCCCTCCGCACCGGGTGCCCAAAGATCAGGAGCGTGGGACTGAAGTGCAGCCAGAATTTGAGGAGCAGCCCCTTCAGATACTCAAAGAGGGGCTGCAACCTCGCACACTCCGTATAAACATGGAACACGGACTCGTCCAGGTCGCAGAAAGTACACGCGGCCTGGGAGTCCGTGAACCTACTTAAAAGTCTATTGCACGGGACTGCTCTGTGCAGCACCCTCCACCCCAGGTCCCCGATGTAAAGGAGGAAGACTCCCGCGTAGAGAGACCTCCATCGGGGTTTCCCCTCGCCGCAAGATGGCAACGCGGACCGCCAGGGCGTGCCCGGCCGGCTGACGAGGGCGAGGAAGTGGAGAGTGTGCAGGAGCAGCCCGTACAGGAAACCCCTCCGCGCCGATTGGAATGGCACGGAGGGCATTTCCGAGAGGCGGCTCGGTTTCTGCGGGACCGGCTCCCGAGGAGGGTTTCGGGGCCTAGGTCCGATGAGCAGTTCCGGCCGAGCGGGGGTCAGCTCGGCCGGGATCGCTCCGCACTCCCGAGCCCCCTCGCCACCCGCAGTGAGGGGCGTCCTGGGGGTTTCGGCTACTCCTCCGCCCGCCGGACCGTCCCCGGAGTCAGCCGCCCGGACAGCCGAGGCGCTCTCCTCCCCCGGCGGGGGAGCGCCCTGACTGGAGGTGACTATGTTCCAGACTCGGAATAGATCCTGGTAAAAGACAGGCAACTCCCTCAGAGAGGCACGGCTAACGGACTCCACCGGGAGCTGCGTGTCGTCTTGAAGGCAGTGACACTGGCGGAAAAAATACGTCGCCAGCGCACACCATCTGGGAGGACGCTCGACGTACAGGTATCTCTGCAGGGTCCGAAGGCGGAGAGTCGCAGCCTGGGTGCGGACGCACACCAGTGACTGACCGCCCTCCTCGATCGGGAGACTCAGGACCGCGGCAGAGACCCAGTGTTTCCTCTTGCCCCAGAAGAAATCGACGAGTTTCTTCTGGATCTTGGTGGCAAATACAGGGGGCGGGGCCAAAGTGACCAACCGGTACCACAACATGGAGGCCACCAGTTGGTTTATGACCAACGCTCGGCCCCTGGAGGAAAGCACTCGGAGCAGTCCTGTCCAGCGCCCCAGCCGAGCGGTGACTTTCGCCTCCAACTCCTGCCAGTTTGCCGGCCAGGCTTCCTCAGCGGGGCTAAGGTGGACTCCCAGATAGAGGAGGTGCATGGTACTCCACGCTAAAGGTGTTACCTCCCCTGGTAGGGAGTCTCCTGTTCTCCTGTTGTGTCCAGGGGGCGCGCCTTTCGGTTTTGACCTGCATGGTGCATTCATCCACTCACATGGGTGCAGAAGACGCGGTAGGCCGTCCCCTGGAACTCTGTATTGAAGTGGACCTCTGTAACCTCCTCCCGCGCCAGCTGCATGAATAACTGGCGGCGGAAGGAGTACACGTGTCGGAGGCTGTTCCCCCGAACACCGAGCGGGATAGGGTGAGCCCCGTCTTTACCTCCCCCAGATGGTGCAGGTGGGGAAGGAGAAGCTCACCAGGAACGAAGGGCGGGACATGAGGGTCGGGGTGGAAAGGAAAAGGAGAGGAGAGGATAGGTTGTCGGTTGGTAGAGGGTCGGAAGGCGAGGGAAGGGTCTGCGAGGATGTTGCAGTACGATCGGTGGTTAGAGAAAGCGGGTAAAAGAGCTGTTGTGTTTGTTGCACTGTGCAGTACCAAGATGTCGGGCTACACCCTCCATATCGGAAGATCTCAGCAGCAGGCCTCCACTGCGAAAGATAGACCCTTGTCGATCCAAAAAGCCATCCTTCACGAGAGATATACTGAAGAGCAATGGAACAATGATGTTGCATTACTGAACTTTAGACCGAGAGTCACCTACAGTGACCACGTCCGGCCAGTCTGCCTACCAGCGTCGACATTCCAAATCCCCTGTGATGCTAAGGTTTGGGTCACAGATTGGGGTGATACACCGGAGCACGGTAAGGAACTGCGGCAACTCAGTGTGTTAGATACACTGTCCTTTCCCCACTCCGGGACCGGGTGTTACAGTGTGTTAGATACACTGTCCTTTCCCCCTCTGGGACCGGGTGTCACAGTGTGTTAGATACACTGTCCTTCCCCACTCCGGGACCGGGTGTCACAGTGTGTTAGATACACTGTCCTTTCCCCCTCTGGGACCGGGTGTCACAGTGTGTTAGATACACTGTCCTTTCCCCACTCCGGGACCGGGTGTCACAGTCTGTTAGATACACTGTCCTTTCCCCCCTCTGGGACCGGGTGTCACAGTGTGGTAGATACACTGTCCTTTCCCCCTCTGGGACCGGGTGTCACAGTGTGGTAGATACACTGTCGTTGCCCCCTCTGGGACCGGGTGTCACAGTGTGGTAGATACACTGTCCTTTCCCCCTCTGGGACCGGGTGTCACAGTGTGTTAGATACACTGTCCTTTCCCCCTCTGGGACTGGGTGTCACAGTGTGTTAGATACACTGTCCTTTCCCCCTCTGGGACCGGGTGTCACAGTGTGTTAGATACACTGTCCTTTCCCCCTCTGGGACTGGGTGTCACAGTGTGTTAGATACACTGTCCTTTCCCCCTCTGGGACTGGGTGTCACAGTGTGTTAGATACACTGTCCTTTCCCCACTCTGGGACCGGGTGTCACAGTGCGTTAGATACACTGTCCTTTCCCCCTCTGGGACCGGGTGTCACTGTGCGTTAGATACACTGTCCTTTCCCCCTCTGGGACCAGGTGTCACAGTGTGTTAGATACACTGTCGTTTCCCCCTCTGGGACCGGGTGTCACAGTGTGTTAGATACACTGTCCTTTCCCCCTCTGGGACCAGGTGTCACAGTGTGTTAGATACACTGTCCTTTCCCCCCTCTGGGACCGGGTGTCACAGGGCGTTAGATACACTGTCCTTTTCCCCTCTGGGACTGGGTGTCACAGTGTGTTAGATACACTGTCCTTTCCCCCTCTGGTACCGGGTGTAACAGTGCATTAGATACACTGTCCTTTCCCCCTCTTGGAACGGGTGACACAGTGCGTTAGATACACTGTCCTTTCCCCCTCTGAGACTGGGTGTCACAGTGCGTTAGATACACTGTCCTTTCCCCCTCTGGGACTGGGTGTCACAGTGTGTTAGATACACTGTCCTTTCCCCCTCTTGGACCGGGTGTCGCAGTGCATTAGATACACTGTCCTTTCCCCCTCTTGGACCGGGTGACACAGTGCGTTAGATACACTGTCCTTTCCCCCTCTGAGACTGGGTGTCACAGTGCGTTAGATACACTGTCCTTTCCCCCTCTGGGACTGGGTGTCACAGTGTGTTAGATACACTGTCCTTTCCCCCTCTTGGACCGGGTGTCGCAGTGCATTAGATACACTGTCCTTTCCCCCTCTGGGATCAGGTGTCACAGTGCGTTATATACACTGTCCTTTCCCCTTCTGGGATCAGGTGTCACAGTGCATTAGATACACTGTCCTTTCCCCCTCTGGGATCAGGTGTCACAGTGCGTTATATACACTGTCCTTTCCCCCTCTGGGATCAGGTGTCACAGTGCATGAGATACACTGTCCTTTCCCCCTCTCGGATCAGGTGTCACAGTGCGTTAGATACACTGTCCTTTCCCCCTCTGGGATCAGGTGTCACAGTGCATTAGATACACTGTCCTTTCCCCCTCTGGGACCGGGTGTCACAGTGCGTTAGATAAACAGTACTTTCCCCCTCTGGGATCGGGTGTCACAGTGCGTTAGATACACTGTCCTTTGCCCCCCTCTGGGACCAGGTGTCACAGTGTGTGATATACACTTTCCTTTCCCCCTCTGGGACCGGGTGTCACAATCCTTTAGATAAACTGTCCTTTCCCCCTCTGGGATTGGGTGTCACAGTGTGTTAGATACACTGACCTTTCCCCCTCTGAGAACGGGTGTCACTGTGTGTTAGATACACATTTCTTTCCCCCCTCTGGGACCGGGTGTCACAGTGCATCATATACACTGTCCTTTCCCCCCTCTGGGACTGGGTGTCACTGTGTGTCAGATACACTGTCTTTTCCCCCCTCTGGGACTGGGTGTCACCGTGCGTTAGATACACTGTCCTTCCCCCTCTGGGACCGGGTGTCACAGTGCGTAAGATACACTGTCCTTTCCCCCTCTGGGATAAGGTGTCACAGTGTGTTAGATACACTGTCCTTTCCCCCCTCTGGGACCGGATGTCACAGTGCGTTAGATACACTGTCCTTTCCCCCTCTGGGACCGGTTGTCATAGTGCATTAGATACACTGTCCTTTCCCCCCTCTGAGAACGGATGTCACAGTGCGTTAGATACACTGTCCTTTCCCCCTCTGGGATCAGGTGTCACAGTGCATCATATACACTGTCCATTCCCCCTCTGGGACCGGGTGTCACAGTGTGTTAGATACACTGTCCATTCCCCCTCTGGGACCGGGTGTCACAGTGCGTTGGATACATTGGCCTTTTCCCTCTCCTGGGACCGGGTGTCACTGTCATTTGCCCCCCTCTGGCACTGGGTGTCACAGTGCATTAGATACACTGTCCTTTCCCCCTCTGGGACCGGGTGTCACAGTGCGTAAGATACACTGTCCTTTCCCCCTCTGGGATAAGGTGTCACAGTGTGTTAGATACACTGTCCTTTCCCCCCTCTGGGACCGGATGTCACAGTGCGTTAGATACACTGTCCTTTCCCCCTCTGGGACCGGTTGTCATAGTGCATTAGATACACTGTCCTTTCCCCCCTCTGAGAACGGATGTCACAGTGCGTTAGATACACTGTCCTTTCCCCCTCTGGGATCAGGTGTCACAGTGCATCATATACACTGTCCATTCCCCCTCTGGGACCGGGTGTCACAATGCTTTCGATAAACTGTCCTTTCCCCCTCTGGGATTGGGTGTCACAGTGTGTTAGATACACTGACCTTTCTCCCTCTGGGAACGGGTGTCACTGTGTGTTAGATACACATTCCTTTCCCCCCTCTGGGACCGGGTGTCACAGTGCATCATATACACTGTCCTTTTCCCCCCTCTGGGACTGGGTGTCACTGTGTGTCAGATACACTGTCTTTTCCCCCCTCTGGGACCGGGTGTCACAGTGCATCATAGACACTGTCCTTTCCCCCCTCTGGGACCAGGTGTCACAGTGCATTAGATACTCTGTCCTTTCCCCCTCTGGGACCGGGTGTCACAGTGCTTTAGAGAAACTGTCCTTTCCCCCTCTGGGAACGGGTGTCACTGTGTGTTGGATACACTTTCCTTTCCCCCCTCTGAGACCGGCTGTCACAGTGTGTTAGATACAGTGTCCATTCCCCCCTCTGGGACCGGATGTCACAGTGTGTTAGATACAGTGTCCTTTCCCCGCTATGGGACCGGATGCCACAGTGTGTAAGATACACTGTCCATTCCCCCTCTGGGACCGGGTGTCACTGTGTGTTAGATACATTGTCCTTTCCACCTCTGGGACCGGGTGTCACAGTGTGTTAGATACACTGCCCTTTCCCTATCTGGGACCGGGTGTCAGAGTGTTAGATCCACTGTCCTTTCCCCCCTCTGGGACCGGCTGTCACAGTGCGTTGGATACATTGGCCTTTTCCCTCTCTGGGAACGGGTGTCACTGTGTGTTAGATACATTATCCTTTCCACCTCTGGGACTGGGTGTCACAGTGCGTAAGATACACTGTCCTTTGCTCCCCTTTGGCACTGGGTGTCACAGTGCATTAGATACACTGTCCTTTCCCCCTCTGGGACCGGGTGTCACAGTGCGTAAGATACACTGTCCTTTCCCCCTCTGGGATAAGGTGTCACAGTGTGTTAGATACACTGTCCTTTCCCCCCTCTGGGACCGTATGTCACAGTGCGTTAGATACACTGTCCTTTCCCCCTCTGGGACCGGTTGCATAGTGCATTAGATACACTGTCCTTTCCCCCTCTGGGATCAGGTGTCACAGTGTGTTATATACACTGTCCTTTCCCCCTCTCGGATCAGGTGTCACAGTGCATTAGATACACTGTCCTTTCCCCCTCTGGGATCAGGTGTCACAGTGCGTTATATACACTGTCCTTTCCCCCTCTGGGATCAGGTGTCACAGTGCATTAGATGCACAGTCCTTTCCCCGTCTGGGATCAAGTGTCACAGTGCGTTAGATACACTGTCCTTTCCCCCTCTGGGAGCAGGTGTCACAGTGCGTTAGATACACTGTCCTTTCCCCCTCTGGGATCAGGTGTCACAGTGTGTTATATACACTGTCCTTTCCCCCTCTCGGATCAGGTGTCACAGTGCATTAGATACACTGTCCTTTCCCCCTCTGGGATCAGGTGTCACAGTGCGTTATATACACTGTCCTTTCCCCCTCTGGGATCAGGTGTCACAGTGCCTTAGATACACTGTCTTTTCCCCCTCTGGGATCAGGTGTCAGTGCGTTAGATACACTGTCCTTTTCCCCTCTGGGACCGGGTGTCACAGTGCATTAGATAAACTGTACTTTCCCCCTCTGGCATCGGGTGTCACAGTGCGTTAGATACACTGTCCTTTGCCCCCCTCTGGGACCAGGTATCACAGTGTGTTAGATACACTTTCCTTTCCCCCCTCTGGGACCGGGTGTCACAGTGCATTAGATACTCTGTCCTTTCCCCCTCTGGGACCGGGTGTCACAGTGCTTTAGAGAAACTGTCCTTTCCCCCTCTGGGATTGGGTGTCACTGTGTGTTAGATACACTGACCTTTCCCCCTCTGGGAACGGGTGTCACTGTGTGTTAGATACACTTTCCTTTCCCCCCTCTGGGACTGGGTGTCACAGTGCGTTAGATACACAGTGTTTCCCCATCTGGGACTGGGTGTCACAGTGCGTAAGATACACTGTCCTTTGCCCCCCTCTGGCACTGGGTGTCACAGTGCATTAGATACACTGTCCTTTCCCCCTCCGGGACCGGGTGTCACAGTGTGTTAGATACACTGTCCTTTTCTCCCCTCTGGGACCGGATGTCACAGTGCGTTAGATACACTGTCCTTTCCCCCTCTGGGACCGGTTGTCATAGTGCATTAGATACACTGTCCTTTCCCCCCTCTGGGACCGGATGTCACAGTGAGTTAGATACACTGTCCTTTCCCCCTCTGGGATCAGGTGTCACAGTGCATTAGATACACAGTCCTTTCCCCCTCTGGGATCAGGTGTCACAGTGCGTTAGATACACTGTCCTTTCCCCCTCTGGGAGCAGGTGTCACAGTGCGTTAGATACACTGTCCTTTCCCCCTCTGGGATCAGGTGTCACAGTGTGTTATATACACTGTCCTTTCCCCCTCTCGGATCAGGTGTCACAGTGCATTAGATACACTGTCCTTTCCCCCTCTGGGATCAGGTGTCACAGTGCGTTAGATAAACTGTACTTTCCTCCTCTGGGATCGGGTGTCACAGTGCGTTAGGTACACTGTCCTTTGCCCCCCTCTGGGACCAGGTGTCACAGTGTGTTAGATACACTTTCCTTTCCCCCCTCTGGGACCGGGTGTCACAGTGCATTAGATACTCTGTCCTTTCCCCCTCTGGGACCGGGTGTCACAGTGCTTTAGAGAAACTGTCCTTTCCCCCTCTGGGAACGGGTGTCACTGTGTGTTAGATACACTTTCCTTTCCCCCCTCTGAGACCGGCTGTCACAGTGTGTTGGATACAGTGTCCATTCCCCCCTCTGGGACTGGATGTCACAGTGTGTTAGATACAGTGTCCTTTCCCCCTCTGGGACCGGATGCCACAGTGTGTAAGATACACTGTCCTTTCCCCCTCTGGGATCAGGTGTCACAGTGCATGAGATACACTGTCCTTTCCCCCTCTGGGATCAAGTGTCACAGTGCATTAGATACACTGTCCTTTCGCCCTCTGGGAACGGGTGTCACTGTGTGTTAGATACACATTCCTTTCCCCCCTCTGGGACCGGGTGTCACAGTGCATCATATACACTGTCCATTCCCCCTCTGGGACCGGGTGTCACAGTGTGTTAGATACACTGTCCATTCCCCCTCTGGGACCGGGTGTCACAGTGTGTTAGATACACTGTCCTTTCGCCCTCTGGGACCGGGTGTCACAGTGTGTTAGATACACTGTCCATTCCCCCTCTGGGACCGGGTGTCACAGTGTGTTAGATACACTGTCCTTTCGCCCTCTGGGAACGGGTGTCACTGTGTGTTAGATACACATTCCTTTCGCCCTCTGGGAACGGGTGTCACTGTGTGTCAGATACACTGCCCTTTCCCTATCTGGGACCGGGTGTCACTGTGTGTTAGACACATTGTCCTTTCCACCTCTGGGACCGGGTGTCACAGTGTGTTAGATACACTGTCCTTTCCCCCCTCTGGGACCGGCTGTCACAGTGCGTTGGATACATTGGCCTTTTCCCTCTCTGGGACCGGGTGTCACTGTGTGTTAGATACATTGTCCTTTCCACCTCTGGGACTGGGTGTCACAGTGCGTAAGATACACTGTCCTTTGCCCCCCTCTGGCACTGGGTGTCACAGTGCATTAGATACACTGTCCTTTCCCCCTCTGGGACCGGGTGTCACAGTGCGTAAGATACACTGTCCTTTCCCCCCTCTGGGACCGGATGTCACAGTGCATTAGATGCACTGTCCTTTCCCCCTCTGGGATCAGGTGTCACAGTGCATTAGATACACTGTCTTTTCCCCCTCTGGGATCAGGTGTCAGTGCGTTAGATACACTGTCCTTTGCCCCCCTCTGGGACCAGGTATCACAGTGTGTTAGATACACTTTCCTTTCCCCCCTCTGGGACCGGGTGTCACAGTGCATTAGATACTCTGTCCTTTCCCCCTCTGGGACCGGGTGTCACCGTGCTTTAGAGAAACTGTCCTTTCCCCCTCTGGGATTGGGTGTCACTGTGTGTTAGATACACTTTCCTTTCCCCCCTCTGAGACCGGCTGTCACAGTGTGTTAGATACAGTGTCCATTCCCCCCTCTGGGACCGGATGTCACAGTGTGTTAGATACAGTGTCCTTTCCCCGCTATGGGACCGGATGCCACAGTGTGTAAGATACACTGTCCTTTCCCCCTCTGGGATCAGTTGTCACAGTGCGTTAGATACACTGTCCTTTTCCCCTCTGGGACTGGTTGTCAGAGTGCATGAGATACACTGTCCTTTCCCCCTCTGGGATCAAGTGTCACAGTGCATTAGATACACTGTCCTTTCACCCTCTGGGATCAGGTGTCACAGTGCGTTAGATACACTGTCCTTTCCCCCTCTGGGATCAGGTGTCACAGTACGTTGGATACACTGTCCTTTCCCCCTCTGGGACTATGTGTCACAGTGTGTTAGATACACTGTCCTTTCCCCCTCTGGGATCGGGTGTAACATTGTGTTCGATACACTGTCCTTTCCCGCTCTGGGATCAGGTGTCACAGTGCCTCATATACACTGTCCTTTCCCCCTCTGGGATTTGGTGTCACAGTGCATTAGATACACTGTCCTTTCCCCCTCTGGGATCAGGTGTCACAGTGCGTTAGTTGCACTGTCCTTTCCCCCTCTGGGACCGGTTGTAAGCGTGCATTAGATACACTGTCCTTTCCCCCTCTGGGATCAGGTGTCACAGTGCGTTCGATACACTGTCCTTTCCCCCCTCTGGGATCAGGTGTCACAGTGCGTTAGATACACTGTTCTTTCCCCCTCTGGGATCAGGTGTCACAGTGTGTTAGATGCACTGTCCTTTCCCCCTCTGGGACTGGGTGTCACAGTGCGTTAGATACACAGTGTTTCCCCATCTGGGACTGGGTGTCACAGTGTGTTAGATACACTGTCCTTTCCCCCTCTCGGATCAGGTGTCACAGTGTGTTAGATACACTGTCCTTTCCCCCTCTGGGATCAGGTGTCACAGTGCATTAGATACACTGTCTTTTACCCCTCTGGGATCAGGTGTCACAGTGCATTAGATACTCTGTCCTTTCCCCCTCTGGGATCAGGTTTCACAGTGCGTTCGATCCACTGTCCTTTCCCCCCTCTGGGATCAGGTGTCACAGTGCGTTAGATACACTGTTCTTTCCCCCTTTGGGATCAGGTGTCACAGTGCGTTAGATACACTGTCCTTTCCCCCTCTGGGACCGGGTGTCACAGTGCATCATATACACTGTCCTTTCCCCCCTCTGGGACTGGGTGTCACTGTGTGTCAGATACACTGTCTTTTCCCCCCTCTGGGACTGGGTGTCACCGTGCGTTAGATACACTGTCCTTCCCCCTCTCTGGGACCAGGTGTCACAGTGTGTTAGATACACTGTCCATTCCCCCTCTGGGACCGGGTGTCACAGTGTGTTAGATACACTGTCCATTCCCCCTCTGGGACCGGGTGTCACAGTGCGTTGGATACATTGGCCTTTTCCCTCTCCTGGGACCGGGTGTCACTGTCATTTGCCCCCCTCTGGCACTGGGTGTCACAGTGCATTAGATACACTGTCCTTTCCCCCTCTGGGACCGGGTGTCACAGTGCGTAAGATACACTGTCCTTTCCCCCTCTGGGATAAGGTGTCACAGTGTGTTAGATACACTGTCCTTTCCCCCCTCTGGGACCGGATGTCACAGTGCGTTAGATACACTGTCCTTTCCCCCTCTGGGACCGGTTGTCATAGTGCATTCGATACACTGTCCTTTCCCCCCTCTGAGAACGGATGTCACAGTGCGTTAGATACACTGTCCTTTCCCCCTCTGGGATCAGGTGTCACAGTGCATCATATACACTGTCCATTCCCCCTCTGGGACCGGGTGTCACAATGCTTTCGATAAACTGTCCTTTCCCCCTCTGGGATTGGGTGTCACAGTGTGTTAGATACACTGACCTTTCTCCCTCTGGGAACGGGTGTCACTGTGTGTTAGATACACATTCCTTTCCCCCCTCTGGGACCGGGTGTCACAGTGCATCATATACACTGTCCTTTTCCCCCCTCTGGGACTGGGTGTCACTGTGTGTCAGATACACTGTCTTTTCCCCCCTCTGGGACCGGGTGTCACAGTGCATCATAGACACTGTCCTTTCCCCCCTCTGGGACCAGGTGTCACAGTGCATTAGATACTCTGTCCTTTCCCCCTCTGGGACCGGGTGTCACAGTGCTTTAGAGAAACTGTCCTTTCCCCCTCTGGGAACGGGTGTCACTGTGTGTTGGATACACTTTCCTTTCCCCCCTCTGAGACCGGCTGTCACAGTGTGTTAGATACAGTGTCCATTCCCCCCTCTGGGACCGGATGTCACAGTGTGTTAGATACAGTGTCCTTTCCCCGCTATGGGACCGGATGCCACAGTGTGTAAGATACACTGTCCTTTCCCCCTCTGGGATCAGGTGTCACAGTGCGTTAGATACACTGTCCTTTCCCCCTCTGGGATCAAGTGTCACAGTGCATTAGATACACTGTCCTTTCGCCCTCTGGGAACGGGTGTCACAGTGCATCATATACACTGTCTTTTCCCCCCTCTGGGACCGGGTGTCACCGTGTGTTAGATACACTGTCCATTCCCCCTCTGGGAACGGGTGTCACAGTGTGTTAGATACACTGTCCATTCCCCCTCTGGGACCGGGTGTCACTGTGTGTTAGATACATTGTCCTTTCCACCTCTGGGACCGGGTGTCACAGTGTGTTAGATACACTGCCCTTTCCCTATCTGGGACCGGGTGTCAGAGTGTTAGATCCACTGTCCTTTCCCCCCTCTGGGACCGGCTGTCACAGTGCGTTGGATACATTGGCCTTTTCCCTCTCTGGGAACGGGTGTCACTGTGTGTTAGATACATTATCCTTTCCACCTCTGGGACTGGGTGTCACAGTGCATAAGATACACTGTCCTTTGCTCCCCTTTGGCACTGGGTGTCACAGTGCATTAGATACACTGTCCTTTCCCCCTCTGGGACCGGGTGTCACAGTGCGTAAGATACACTGTCCTTTCCCCCTCTGGGATAAGGTGTCACAGTGTGTTAGATACACTGTCCTTTCCCCCCTCTGGGACCGTATGTCACAGTGCGTTAGATACACTGTCCTTTCCCCCTCTGGGACCGGTTGCATAGTGCATTAGATACACTGTCCTTTCCCCCTCTGGGATCAGGTGTCACAGTGTGTTATATACACTGTCCTTTCCCCCTCTCGGATCAGGTGTCACAGTGCATTAGATACACTATCCTTTCCCCCTCTGGGATCAGGTGTCACAGTGCGTTATATACACTGTCCTTTCCCCCTCTGGGATCAGGTGTCACAGTGCATTAGATGCACAGTCCTTTCCCCGTCTGGGATCAAGTGTCACAGTGCGTTAGATACACTGTCCTTTCCCCCTCTGGGATCAGGTGTCACAGTGTGTTACATACACTGTCCTTTCCCCCTCTCGGATCAGGTGTCACAGTGCATTAGATACACTGTCCTTTCCCCCTCTGGGATCAGGTGTCACAGTGCGTTATATACACTGTCCTTTCCCCCTCTGGGATCAGGTGTCACAGTGCCTTAGATACACTGTCTTTTCCCCCTCTGGGATCAGGTGTCACAGTGCATTAGATACACTGTCTTTTCCCCCTCTGGGATCAGGTGTCAGTGCGTTAGATACACTGTCCTTTTCCCCTCTGGGACCGGGTGTCACAGTGCATTAGATAAACTGTACTTTCCCCCTCTGGGATCGGGTGTCACAGTGCGTTAGATACACTGTCCTTTGCCCCCCTCTGGGACCAGGTATCACAGTGTGTTAGATACACTTTCCTTTCCCCCCTCTGGGACCGGGTGTCACAGTGCATTAGATACTCTGTCCTTTCCCCCTGTGGGACCGGGTGTCACCGTGCTTTAGAGAAACTGTCCTTTCCCCCTCTGGGATTGGGTGTCACTGTGTGTTAGATACACTTTCCTTTCCCCCCTCTGAGACCGGCTGTCACAGTGTGTTAGATACAGTGTCCATTCCCCCCTCTGGGACCGGATGTCACAGTGTGTTAGATACAGTGTCCTTTCCCCGCTATGGGACCGGATGCCACAGTGTGTAAGATACACTGTCCTTTCCCCCTCTGGGATCAGTTGTCACAGTGCGTTAGATACACTGTCCTTTTCCCCTCTGGGACTGGTTGTCAGAGTGCATGAGATACACTGTCCTTTCCCCCTCTGGGATCAAGTGTCACAGTGCATTAGATACACTGTCCTTTCACCCTCTGGGATCAGGTGTCACAGTGCGTTAGATACACTGTCCTTTCCCCCTCTGGGATCAGGTGTCACAGTACGTTGGATACACTGTCCTTTCCCCCTCTGGGACTATGTGTCACAGTGTGTTAGATACACTGTCCTTTCCCCCTCTGGGATCGGGTGTAACATTGTGTTCGATACACTGTCCTTTCCCGCTCTGGGATCAGGTGTCACAGTGCCTCATATACACTGTCCTTTCCCCCTCTGGGATTTGGTGTCACAGTGCATTAGATACACTGTCCTTTCCCCCTCTGGGATCAGGTGTCACAGTGCGTTAGTTGCACTGTCCTTTCCCCCTCTGGGACCGGTTGTAAGCGTGCATTAGATACACTGTCCTTTCCCCCTCTGGGATCAGGTGTCACAGTGCGTTCGATACACTGTCCTTTCCCCCCTCTGGGATCAGGTGTCACAGTGCGTTAGATACACTGTTCTTTCCCCCTCTGGGATCAGGTGTCACAGTGTGTTAGATGCACTGTCCTTTCCCCCTCTGGGACTGGGTGTCACAGTGCGTTAGATACACAGTGTTTCCCCATCTGGGACTGGGTGTCACAGTGTGTTAGATACACTGTCCTTTCCCCCTCTCGGATCAGGTGTCACAGTGTGTTAGATACACTGTCCTTTCCCCCTCTGGGATCAGGTGTCACAGTGCATTAGATACACTGTCTTTTACCCCTCTGGGATCAGGTGTCACAGTGCATTAGATACTCTGTCCTTTCCCCCTCTGGGATCAGGTTTCACAGTGCGTTCGATCCACTGTCCTTTCCCCCCTCTGGGATCAGGTGTCACAGTGCGTTAGATACACTGTTCTTTCCCCCTTTGGGATCAGGTGTCACAGTGCGTTAGATACACTGTCCTTTCCCCCTCTGGGACCGGGTGTCACAGTGCATCATATACACTGTCCTTTCCCCCCTCTGGGACTGGGTGTCACTGTGTGTCAGATACACTGTCTTTTCCCCCCTCTGGGACTGGGTGTCACCGTGCGTTAGATACACTGTCCTTCCCCCTCTCTGGGACCAGGTGTCACAGTGTGTTAGATACACTGTCCATTCCCCCTCTGGGACCGGGTGTCACAGTGTGTTAGATACACTGTCCATTCCCCCTCTGGGACCGGGTGTCACAGTGCGTTGGATACATTGGCCTTTTCCCTCTCCTGGGACCGGGTGTCACTGTCATTTGCCCCCCTCTGGCACTGGGTGTCACAGTGCATTAGATACACTGTCCTTTCCCCCTCTGGGACCGGGTGTCACAGTGCGTAAGATACACTGTCCT
Source organism: Heterodontus francisci (assembly GCF_036365525.1). Taxonomy (NCBI): domain Eukaryota; kingdom Metazoa; phylum Chordata; class Chondrichthyes; order Heterodontiformes; family Heterodontidae; genus Heterodontus; species Heterodontus francisci. Next base: position 167,139 of record NW_027141097.1, read on the forward strand.
TTCCCCCTCTGGGATAAGGTGTCACAGTGTGTTAGATACACTGTCCTTTCCCCCCTCTGGGACCGGATGTCACAGTGCGTTAGATACACTGTCCTTTCCCCCTCTGGGACCGGTTGTCATAGTGCATTCGATACACTGTCCTTTCCCCCCTCTGAGAACGGATGTCACAGTGCGTTAGATACACTGTCCTTTCCCCCTCTGGGATCAGGTGTCACAGTGCATCATATACACTGTCCATTCCCCCTCTGGGACCGGGTGTCACAATGCTTTCGATAAACTGTCCTTTCCCCCTCTGGGATTGGGTGTCACAGTGTGTTAGATACACTGACCTTTCTCCCTCTGGGAACGGGTGTCACTGTGTGTTAGATACACATTCCTTTCCCCCCTCTGGGACCGGGTGTCACAGTGCATCATATACACTGTCCTTTTCCCCCCTCTGGGACTGGGTGTCACTGTGTGTCAGATACACTGTCTTTTCCCCCCTCTGGGACCGGGTGTCACAGTGCATCATAGACACTGTCCTTTCCCCCCTCTGGGACCAGGTGTCACAGTGCATTAGATACTCTGTCCTTTCCCCCTCTGGGACCGGGTGTCACAGTGCTTTAGAGAAACTGTCCTTTCCCCCTCTGGGAACGGGTGTCACTGTGTGTTGGATACACTTTCCTTTCCCCCCTCTGAGACCGGCTGTCACAGTGTGTTAGATACAGTGTCCATTCCCCCCTCTGGGACCGGATGTCACAGTGTGTTAGATACAGTGTCCTTTCCCCGCTATGGGACCGGATGCCACAGTGTGTAAGATACACTGTCCTTTCCCCCTCTGGGATCAGGTGTCACAGTGCGTTAGATACACTGTCCTTTCCCCCTCTGGGATCAAGTGTCACAGTGCATTAGATACACTGTCCTTTCGCCCTCTGGGAACGGGTGTCACAGTGCATCATATACACTGTCTTTTCCCCCCTCTGGGACCGGGTGTCACCGTGTGTTAGATACACTGTCCATTCCCCCTCTGGGAACGGGTGTCACAGTGTGTTAGATACACTGTCCATTCCCCCTCTGGGACCGGGTGTCACTGTGTGTTAGATACATTGTCCTTTCCACCTCTGGGACCGGGTGTCACAGTGTGTTAGATACACTGCCCTTTCCCTATCTGGGACCGGGTGTCAGAGTGTTAGATCCACTGTCCTTTCCCCCCTCTGGGACCGGCTGTCACAGTGCGTTGGATACATTGGCCTTTTCCCTCTCTGGGAACGGGTGTCACTGTGTGTTAGATACATTATCCTTTCCACCTCTGGGACTGGGTGTCACAGTGCATAAGATACACTGTCCTTTGCTCCCCTTTGGCACTGGGTGTCACAGTGCATTAGATACACTGTCCTTTCCCCCTCTGGGACCGGGTGTCACAGTGCGTAAGATACACTGTCCTTTCCCCCTCTGGGATAAGGTGTCACAGTGTGTTAGATACACTGTCCTTTCCCCCCTCTGGGACCGTATGTCACAGTGCGTTAGATACACTGTCCTTTCCCCCTCTGGGACCGGTTGCATAGTGCATTAGATACACTGTCCTTTCCCCCTCTGGGATCAGGTGTCACAGTGTGTTATATACACTGTCCTTTCCCCCTCTCGGATCAGGTGTCACAGTGCATTAGATACACTATCCTTTCCCCCTCTGGGATCAGGTGTCACAGTGCGTTATATACACTGTCCTTTCCCCCTCTGGGATCAGGTGTCACAGTGCATTAGATGCACAGTCCTTTCCCCGTCTGGGATCAAGTGTCACAGTGCGTTAGATACACTGTCCTTTCCCCCTCTGGGATCAGGTGTCACAGTGTGTTACATACACTGTCCTTTCCCCCTCTCGGATCAGGTGTCACAGTGCATTAGATACACTGTCCTTTCCCCCTCTGGGATCAGGTGTCACAGTGCGTTATATACACTGTCCTTTCCCCCTCTGGGATCAGGTGTCACAGTGCCTTAGATACACTGTCTTTTCCCCCTCTGGGATCAGGTGTCACAGTGCATTAGATACACTGTCTTTTCCCCCTCTGGGATCAGGTGTCAGTGCGTTAGATACACTGTCCTTTTCCCCTCTGGGACCGGGTGTCACAGTGCATTAGATAAACTGTACTTTCCCCCTCTGGGATCGGGTGTCACAGTGCGTTAGATACACTGTCCTTTGCCCCCCTCTGGGACCAGGTATCACAGTGTGTTAGATACACTTTCCTTTCCCCCCTCTGGGACCGGGTGTCACAGTGCATTAGATACTCTGTCCTTTCCCCCTGTGGGACCGGGTGTCACCGTGCTTTAGAGAAACTGTCCTTTCCCCCTCTGGGATTGGGTGTCACTGTGTGTTAGATACACTTTCCTTTCCCCCCTCTGAGACCGGCTGTCACAGTGTGTTAGATACAGTGTCCATTCCCCCCTCTGGGACCGGATGTCACAGTGTGTTAGATACAGTGTCCTTTCCCCGCTATGGGACCGGATGCCACAGTGTGTAAGATACACTGTCCTTTCCCCCTCTGGGATCAGTTGTCACAGTGCGTTAGATACACTGTCCTTTTCCCCTCTGGGACTGGTTGTCAGAGTGCATGAGATACACTGTCCTTTCCCCCTCTGGGATCAAGTGTCACAGTGCATTAGATACACTGTCCTTTCACCCTCTGGGATCAGGTGTCACAGTGCGTTAGATACACTGTCCTTTCCCCCTCTGGGATCAGGTGTCACAGTACGTTGGATACACTGTCCTTTCCCCCTCTGGGACTATGTGTCACAGTGTGTTAGATACACTGTCCTTTCCCCCTCTGGGATCGGGTGTAACATTGTGTTCGATACACTGTCCTTTCCCGCTCTGGGATCAGGTGTCACAGTGCCTCATATACACTGTCCTTTCCCCCTCTGGGATTTGGTGTCACAGTGCATTAGATACACTGTCCTTTCCCCCTCTGGGATCAGGTGTCACAGTGCGTTAGTTGCACTGTCCTTTCCCCCTCTGGGACCGGTTGTAAGCGTGCATTAGATACACTGTCCTTTCCCCCTCTGGGATCAGGTGTCACAGTGCGTTCGATACACTGTCCTTTCCCCCCTCTGGGATCAGGTGTCACAGTGCGTTAGATACACTGTTCTTTCCCCCTCTGGGATCAGGTGTCACAGTGTGTTAGATGCACTGTCCTTTCCCCCTCTGGGACTGGGTGTCACAGTGCGTTAGATACACAGTGTTTCCCCATCTGGGACTGGGTGTCACAGTGTGTTAGATACACTGTCCTTTCCCCCTCTCGGATCAGGTGTCACAGTGTGTTAGATACACTGTCCTTTCCCCCTCTGGGATCAGGTGTCACAGTGCATTAGATACACTGTCTTTTACCCCTCTGGGATCAGGTGTCACAGTGCATTAGATACTCTGTCCTTTCCCCCTCTGGGATCAGGTTTCACAGTGCGTTCGATCCACTGTCCTTTCCCCCCTCTGGGATCAGGTGTCACAGTGCGTTAGATACACTGTTCTTTCCCCCTTTGGGATCAGGTGTCACAGTGCGTTAGATACACTGTCCTTTCCCCCTCTGGGACCGGGTGTCACAGTGCATCATATACACTGTCCTTTCCCCCCTCTGGGACTGGGTGTCACTGTGTGTCAGATACACTGTCTTTTCCCCCCTCTGGGACTGGGTGTCACCGTGCGTTAGATACACTGTCCTTCCCCCTCTCTGGGACCAGGTGTCACAGTGTGTTAGATACACTGTCCATTCCCCCTCTGGGACCGGGTGTCACAGTGTGTTAGATACACTGTCCATTCCCCCTCTGGGACCGGGTGTCACAGTGCGTTGGATACATTGGCCTTTTCCCTCTCCTGGGACCGGGTGTCACTGTCATTTGCCCCCCTCTGGCACTGGGTGTCACAGTGCATTAGATACACTGTCCTTTCCCCCTCTGGGACCGGGTGTCACAGTGCGTAAGATACACTGTCCTTTCCCCCTCTGGGATAAGGTGTCACAGTGTGTTAGATACACTGTCCTTTCCCCCCTCTGGGACCGGATGTCACAGTGCGTTAGATACACTGTCCTTTCCCCCTCTGGGACCGGTTGTCATAGTGCATTCGATACACTGTCCTTTCCCCCCTCTGAGAACGGATGTCACAGTGCGTTAGATACACTGTCCTTTCCCCCTCTGGGATCAGGTGTCACAGTGCATCATATACACTGTCCATTCCCCCTCTGGGACCGGGTGTCACAATGCTTTCGATAAACTGTCCTTTCCCCCTCTGGGATTGGGTGTCACAGTGTGTTAGATACACTGACCTTTCTCCCTCTGGGAACGGGTGTCACTGTGTGTTAGATACACATTCCTTTCCCCCCTCTGGGACCGGGTGTCACAGTGCATCATATACACTGTCCTTTTCCCCCCTCTGGGACTGGGTGTCACTGTGTGTCAGATACACTGTCTTTTCCCCCCTCTGGGACCGGGTGTCACAGTGCATCATAGACACTGTCCTTTCCCCCCTCTGGGACCAGGTGTCACAGTGCATTAGATACTCTGTCCTTTCCCCCTCTGGGACCGGGTGTCACAGTGCTTTAGAGAAACTGTCCTTTCCCCCTCTGGGAACGGGTGTCACTGTGTGTTGGATACACTTTCCTTTCCCCCCTCTGAGACCGGCTGTCACAGTGTGTTAGATACAGTGTCCATTCCCCCCTCTGGGACCGGATGTCACAGTGTGTTAGATACAGTGTCCTTTCCCCGCTATGGGACCGGATGCCACAGTGTGTAAGATACACTGTCCTTTCCCCCTCTGGGATCAGGTGTCACAGTGCGTTAGATACACTGTCCTTTCCCCCTCTGGGATCAAGTGTCACAGTGCATTAGATACACTGTCCTTTCGCCCTCTGGGAACGGGTGTCACAGTGCATCATATACACTGTCTTTTCCCCCCTCTGGGACCGGGTGTCACCGTGTGTTAGATACACTGTCCATTCCCCCTCTGGGAACGGGTGTCACAGTGTGTTAGATACACTGTCCATTCCCCCTCTGGGACCGGGTGTCACTGTGTGTTAGATACATTGTCCTTTCCACCTCTGGGACCGGGTGTCACAGTGTGTTAGATACACTGCCCTTTCCCTATCTGGGACCGGGTGTCAGAGTGTTAGATCCACTGTCCTTTCCCCCCTCTGGGACCGGCTGTCACAGTGCGTTGGATACATTGGCCTTTTCCCTCTCTGGGACCGGATGTCACTGTGTGTTAGATACACTGTCCATTCCCCCTCTGGGACCGGGTGTCACAGTGTGTTAGATACACTGTCCATTCCCCCTCTGGGACCGGGTGTCACAGTGCGTTGGATACATTGGCCTTTTCCCTCTCCTGGGACCGGGTGTCACTGTCATTTGCCCCCCTCTGGCACTGGGTGTCACAGTGCATTAGATACACTGTCCTTTCCCCCTCTGGGACCGGGTGTCACAGTGCGTAAGATACACTGTCCTTTCCCCCTCTGGGATAAGGTGTCACAGTGTGTTAGATACACTGTCCTTTCCCCCCTCTGGGACCGGATGTCACAGTGCGTTAGATACACTGTCCTTTCCCCCTCTGGGACCGGTTGTCATAGTGCATTCGATACACTGTCCTTTCCCCCCTCTGAGAACGGATGTCACAGTGCGTTAGATACACTGTCCTTTCCCCCTCTGGGATCAGGTGTCACAGTGCATCATATACACTGTCCATTCCCCCACTGGGACCGGGTGTCACAATGCTTTCGATAAACTGTCCTTTCCCCCTCTGGGATTGGGTGTCACAGTGTGTTAGATACACTGACCTTTCTCCCTCTGGGAACGGGTGTCACTGTGTGTTAGATACACATTCCTTTCCCCCCTCTGGGACCGGGTGTCACAGTGCATCATATACACTGTCCTTTTCCCCCCTCTGGGACTGGGTGTCACTGTGTGTCAGATACACTGTCTTTTCCCGCCTCTGGGACCGGGTGTCACAGTGCATCATAGACACTGTCCTTTCTCCCCTCTGGGACCAGGTGTCACAGTGCATTAGATACTCTGTCCTTTCCCCCTCTGGGACCGGGTGTCACAGTGCTTTAGAGAAACTGTCCTTTCCCCCTCTGGGAACGGGTGTCACTGTGTGTTGGATACACTTTCCTTTCCCCCCTCTGAGACCGGCTGTCACAGTGTGTTAGATACAGTGTCCATTCCCCCCTCTGGGACCGGATGTCACAGTGTGTTAGATACAGTGTCCTTTCCCCGCTATGGGACCGGATGCCACAGTGTGTAAGATACACTGTCCTTTCCCCCTCTGGGATCAGGTGTCACAGTGCGTTAGATACACTGTCCTTTCCCCCTCTGGGATCAAGTGTCACAGTGCATTAGATACACTGTCCTTTCGCCCTCTGGGAACGGGTGTCACAGTGCATCATATACACTGTCTTTTCCCCCCTCTGGGACCGGGTGTCACCGTGTGTTAGATACACTGTCCATTCCCCCTCTGGGAACGGGTGTCACAGTGTGTTAGATACACTGTCCATTCCCCCTCTGGGACCGGGTGTCACTGTGTGTTAGATACATTGTCCTTTCCACCTCTGGGACCGGGTGTCACAGTGTGTTAGATACACTGCCCTTTCCCTATCTGGGACCGGGTGTCAGAGTGTTAGATCCACTGTCCTTTCCCCCCTCTGGGACCGGCTGTCACAGTGCGTTGGATACATTGGCCTTTTCCCTCTCTGGGAACGGGTGTCACTGTGTGTTAGATACATTATCCTTTCCACCTCTGGGACTGGGTGTCACAGTGCATAAGATACACTGTCCTTTGCTCCCCTTTGGCACTGGGTGTCACAGTGCATTAGATACACTGTCCTTTCCCCCTCTGGGACCGGGTGTCACAGTGCGTAAGATACACTGTCCTTTCCCCCTCTGGGATAAGGTGTCACAGTGTGTTAGATACACTGTCCTTTCCCCCCTCTGGGACCGTATGTCACAGTGCGTTAGATACACTGTCCTTTCCCCCTCTGGGACCGGTTGCATAGTGCATTAGATACACTGTCCTTTCCCCCTCTGGGATCAGGTGTCACAGTGTGTTATATACACTGTCCTTTCCCCCTCTCGGATCAGGTGTCACAGTGCATTAGATACACTATCCTTTCCCCCTCTGGGATCAGGTGTCACAGTGCGTTATATACACTGTCCTTTCCCCCTCTGGGATCAGGTGTCACAGTGCATTAGATGCACAGTCCTTTCCCCGTCTGGGATCAAGTGTCACAGTGCGTTAGATACACTGTCCTTTCCCCCTCTGGGATCAGGTGTCACAGTGTGTTACATACACTGTCCTTTCCCCCTCTCGGATCAGGTGTCACAGTGCATTAGATACACTGTCCTTTCCCCCTCTGGGATCAGGTGTCACAGTGCGTTATATACACTGTCCTTTCCCCCTCTGGGATCAGGTGTCACAGTGCCTTAGATACACTGTCTTTTCCCCCTCTGGGATCAGGTGTCACAGTGCATTAGATACACTGTCTTTTCCCCCTCTGGGATCAGGTGTCAGTGCGTTAGATACACTGTCCTTTTCCCCTCTGGGACCGGGTGTCACAGTGCATTAGATAAACTGTACTTTCCCCCTCTGGGATCGGGTGTCACAGTGCGTTAGATACACTGTCCTTTGCCCCCCTCTGGGACCAGGTATCACAGTGTGTTAGATACACTTTCCTTTCCCCCCTCTGGGACCGGGTGTCACAGTGCATTAGATACTCTGTCCTTTCCCCCTCTGGGACCGGGTGTCACAGTGCTTTAGAGAAACTGTCCTTTCCCCCTCTGGGATTGGGTGTCACTGTGTGTTAGACACACTGACCTTTCCCCCTCTGGGAACGGGTGTCACTGTGTGTTAGATACACTTTCCTTTCCCCCCTCTGGGACTGGGTGTCACAGTGCGTTAGATACACAGTGTTTCCCCATCTGGGACTGGGTGTCATAGTGTGTAAGAGACACTGTCCTATCCCCCTCTGGGACCGGGTGTCACAGTGCGTTAGATACACTGTCCTTTCCCCCTCTGGGATCAGGTTTCACAGTGCGTTCGATCCACTGTCCTTTCCCCCCTCTGGGATCAGGTGTCACAGTGCGTTAGATACACTGTTCTTTCCCCCTTTGGGATCAGGTGTCACAGTGCGTTAGATACACTGTCCTTTGCCCCTCTGGGACCGGGTGTCACAGTGCGTTAGATACACTGTCCTTTCCACCTCTGGGACCGGGTATCACAGTGCGTAAGATACACTGTCCTTTGCCCCCCTCTGGCACTGGGTGTCACAGTGCATTAGATACACTGTCCTTTCCCCCTCCGGGACCGGGTGTCACAGTGTGTTAGATACACTGTCCTTTTCTCCCCTCTGGGACCGGATGTCACAGTGCGTTAGATACACTGTCCTTTCCCCCTCTGGGACCGGTTGTCATAGTGCATTAGATACACTGTCCTTTCCCCCCTCTGGGACCGGATGTCACAGTGAGTTAGATACACTGTCCTTTCCCCCTCTGGGATCAGGTGTCACAGTGCATTAGATACACAGTCCTTTCCCCCTCTGGGATCAGGTGTCACAGTGCGTTAGATACACTGTCCTTTCCCCCTCTGGGAGCAGGTGTCACAGTGCGTTAGATACACTGTCCTTTCCCCCTCTGGGATCAGGTGTCACAGTGTGTTATATACACTGTCCTTTCCCCCTCTCGGATCAGGTGTCACAGTGCATTAGATACACTGTCCTTTCCCCCTCTGGGATCAGGTGTCACAGTGCGTTAGATAAACTGTACTTTCCTCCTCTGGGATCGGGTGTCACAGTGCGTTAGGTACACTGTCCTTTGCCCCCCTCTGGGACCAGGTGTCACAGTGTGTCAGATACACATTCCTTTCCCCCCTCTGGGACCGGGTGTCACAGTGCATTAGATACTCTGTCCTTTCCCCCTCTGGGACCGGGTGTCACAGTGCTTTAGAGAAACTGTCCTTTCCCCCTCTGGGAACGGGTGTCACTGTGTGTTAGATACACTTTCCTTTCCCCCCTCTGAGACCGGCTGTCACAGTGTGTTGGATACAGTGTCCATTCCCCCCTCTGGGACCGGATGTCACAGTGTGTTAGATACAGTGTCCTTTCCCCCTCTGGGACCGGATGCCACAGTGTGTAAGATACACTGTCCTTTCCCCCTCTGGGATCAGGTGTCACAGTGCATGAGATACACTGTCCTTTCCCCCTCTGGGATCAAGTGTCACAGTGCATTAGATACACTGTCCTTTCGCCCTCTGGGAACGGGTGTCACTGTGTGTTAGATACACATTCCTTTCCCCCCTCTGGGACCGGGTGTCACAGTGCATCATATACACTGTCCATTCCCCCTCTGGGACCGGGTGTCACAGTGTGTTAGATACACTGTCCATTCCCCCTCTGGGACCGGGTGTCACAGTGTGTTAGATACACTGTCCTTTCGCCCTCTGGGAACGGGTGTCACTGTGTGTTAGATACACATTCCTTTCGCCCTCTGGGAACGGGTGTCACTGTGTGTCAGATACACTGCCCTTTCCCTATCTGGGACCGGGTGTCACTGTGTGTTAGACACATTGTCCTTTCCACCTCTGGGACCGGGTGTCACAGTGTGTTAGATACACTGCCCTTTCCCTATCTGGGACCGGGTGTCACAGAGTGTTAGATACACTGTCCTTTCCCCCCTCTGGGACCGGCTGTCACAGTGCGTTGGATACATTGGCCTTTTCCCTCTCTGGGACCGGGTGTCACTGTGTGTTAGATACATTGTCCTTTCCACCTCTGGGACCGGGTGTCACAGTGCGTAAGATACACTGTCCTTTGCCCCCCTCTGGCACTGGGTGTCACAGTGCATTAGATACACTGTCCTTTCCCCCTCTGGGACCGGGTGTCACAGTGCGTAAGATACACTGTCCTTTCCCCCCTCTGGGACCGGATGTCACAGTGCATTAGATGCACTGTCTTTTCCCCCTCTGGGATCAGGTGTCAGTGCGTTAGATACACTGTCTTTTTCCCCTCTGGGACCGGGTGTCACAGTGCATTAGATAAACTGTACTTTCCCCCTCTGAGATCGGGTGTCACAGTGCGTTAGATACACTGTCCTTTGCCCCCCTCTGGGACCAGGTATCACAGTGTGTTAGATACACTTTCCTTTCCCCCCCCTGGGACCGGGTGTCACAGTGCATTAGATACTCTGTCCTTTCCCCCTCTGGGACCGGGTGTCACCGTGCTTTAGAGAAACTGTCCTTTCCCCCTCTGGGATTGGGTGTCACTGTGTGTTAGATACACTGACCTTTCCCCCTCTGGGAACGGGTGTCACTGTGTGTTAGATACACCTTCCTTTCCCCCCTCTGAGACCGGCTGTCACAGTGTGTTAGATACAGTGTCCATTCCCCCCTCTGGGACCGGATGTCACAGTGTGTTAGATACAGTGTCCTTTCCCCGCTATGGGACCGGATGCCACAGTGTGTAAGATACACTGTCCTTTCCCCCTCTGGGATCAGTTGTCACAGTGCGTTAGATACACTGTCCTTTTCCCCTCTGGGACTGGTTGTCAGAGTGCATGAGATACACTGTCCATTCCCCCTCTGGGATCAAGTGTCACAGTGCATTAGATACACTGTCCTTTCACCCTCTGGGATCAGGTGTCACAGTGCGTTAGATACACTGTCCTTTCCCCCTCTGGGATCAGGTGTCACAGTACGTTGGATACACTGTCCTTTCCCCCTCTGGGACTATGTGTCACAGTGTGTTAGATACACTGTCCTTTCCCCCTCTGGGATCGGGTGTAACATTGTGTTCGATACACTGTCCTTTCCCGCTCTGGGATCAGGTGTCACAGTGCCTCATATACACTGTCCTTTCCCCCTCTGGGATTTGGTGTCACAGTGCATTAGATACACTGTCCTTTCCCCCTCTGGGATCAGGTGTCACAGTGCGTTAGTTGCACTGTCCTTTCCCCCTCTGGGACCGGTTGTAAGCGTGCATTAGATACACTGTCCTTTCCCCCTCTGGGATCAGGTGTCACAGTGCGTTCGATACACTGTCCTTTCCCCCCTCTGGGATCAGGTGTCACAGTGCGTTAGATACACTGTTCTTTCCCCCTCTGGGATCAGGTGTCACAGTGTGTTAGATGCACTGTCCTTTCCCCCTCTGGGACTGGGTGTCACAGTGCGTTAGATACACAGTGTTTCCCCATCTGGGACTGGGTGTCACAGTGTGTTAGATACACTGTCCTTTCCCCCTCTCGGATCAGTTGTCACAGTGTGTTAGATACACTGTCCTTTCCCCCTCTGGGATCAGGTGTCACAGTGCATTAGATACACTGTCTTTTACCCCTCTGGGATCAGGTGTCACAGTGCATTAGATACTCTGTCCTTTCCCCCTCTGGGATCAGGTTTCACAGTGCGTTCGATCCACTGTCCTTTCCCCCCTCTGGGATCAGGTGTCACAGTGCGTTAGATACACTGTTCTTTCCCCCTTTGGGATCAGGTGTCACAGTGCGTTAGATACACTGTCCTTTCCCCCTCTGGGACCGGGTGTCACAGTGCGTTAGATACACTGTCCTTTACACCTCTGGGACCGGTTGTCAGAGTGCATTAGATACACTGTCCTTTCCCCCTCTGGGATCAGGTGTCACAGTGCGTTAGATACACTGTCCTTTCCCCCTCTGGGACTGGGTGTCACAGTGCGTTCGATACACTGTGTTTCCCCATCTGGGACTGGGTGTCACAGTGTGTTAGATACACTGTCCTTTCCCCCTCTCGGATCAGGTGTCACAGGGCGTTAGATACACTGTCCTTTCCCCCTCTGGGACCGGGTGTCACAGTGCGTTAGATACACTGTCCTTTCCCCCTCTGGGATCAGGTGTCACAGTGCGTTAGATGCACTGTCCTTTCCCCCTCTGGGATCAGGTGTCACATTGCGTTCGATACACTGTCCTTCCCCCCTCTGGGATCAGGTGTCACAGTGCGTTAGATTCACTGTTCTTTCCCCCTCTGGGATCAGGTGTCACAGTGTGTTAGATACACTGTCCTTTCCCCCTCTGGGACCGGGTGTCACAGTGCGTTAGATACACTGTCCTTTCCCCCTCTGGGATCAGGTGTCACAGTGCATTAGATGCACTGTCCTTTCCCCCTCTGGGACCGGTTGTCAGAGTGTGTTAGATACACTGTCCTTTCCCCCTCTGGGATCAGGTGTCACAGTGCGTTAGATACACTGTCCTTTCCCCCTCTGGGACTGGGTGTCACAGTGCGTTAGATACACAGTGTTTCCCCATGTGGGACTGGGTGTCACAGTGTGTTAGATACACTGTCCTTTCCCCCTCTCGGATCAGGTGTCACAGTGTGTTAGATGCACAGTCCTTTCCCCCTCTGGGATCAGGTGTCACAGTGCATTAGATATACTGTCCTTTCCCCCATGGGACCGGGTGTCACAGTGCGTTAGATGCACTGTCCTTTCCCCATCTGGGACCGGTTGTAAGCGTGCATTAGATACTCTGTGCTTTCCCCCTCTGGGATCAGGTGTCACAGTGCGTTCGATACACTATCCTTTCCCCCCTCTGGGATGAGGTGTCACAGTGCGTTAGATACACTGTTCTTTCCCCCCTCTGGGACCAGGTTTCACAGTGTGTTAGATTCACTGTCCTTTCTCCCTCTTGGACCGGGTGTCACACTGCATTGGATACACTGTCCTTTCTTCCTCTGGCACCAGGTGTCACATTGCGTGAGATGCACTGTCCTTTTCCCTCTCTGGGACAGGGTGTCACAGTGCGTTAGATGCACTGTCCTTTCCCTCTCTGGGACAGGGTGTCACAGTGTGTTCGATACACTGCCCTTTCTGTCTCTGGGACCGGATGTCACAGTGCATTCGAGACACTGTCCTTTCCCCCATCTGGGACCGGATGTCAGAGTGCGTTAGATACACGGTCCTTTCTCTCTCTGGGACCGGGTGTCAAAGTGTGTTAGATACACTGTCCTTTCCCCCCTCTGGGACCGGGTGTCACAGTGCGTTAGATACACTGTCCTTTCCCCCTTTGGGACCGGGTGTCACATTGCGTTAGATACACTGTCCTTTCCCCCTCTGGGACCGTGAGTCACAGTGCGTTAGATACACTTTCCTTTCCCCCTCTGGGACCGGTTGTCAGAGTGCATTAGATACACTGTCCTTTCCCCCTCTGGGATCAGGTGTCCCAGAGCATTAGATACACTGTCCTTTCCACCTCTGGGACCGGTTGTCAGAGTGCATTAGATACACTGTCCTTTCCCCCTCTGGGATCAGGTGTCACAGTGCGTTAGATGCACTGTCCTTTCCCCCTCTGGGACTGGGTGTCACAGTGCGTTAGATACACTGTGTTTCCCCATCTGGGACTGGGTGTCCACAGTGTGTTAGATACACTGTCCTTTCCCCCTCTCGGATCAGTTGTCACAGGGCGTTAGATACACTGTCCTTTCCTCCTCTGGGATCAGGTGTCACAGTGCGTTAGATACACTGTCCTTTCCCCCTCTGGGATCAGGTGTCACAGTGTTTTAGATACACTGTCCTTTCCCTCTCTGGGATCAGGTGTCACAGTGTGTTAGATACACTGTCCTTTCCCCATCTGGGACTGGGTGTCACAGTGTGTCAGATACACTGTTCTTTCCCCCTCTGGGATCAGGTGTCACAGTGTGTTCGATACACTATCCTTTCCCCCCTCTGGGATCAGATGTCACAGTGCGTTAGATACACTGTCCTTTCCCCCCTCTGGGACCAGGTGTCACAGTGTGTTAGATACACTGTCCTTTCTCCCTCTTGGACCGGGTGTCACACTGCATTGGATACACTGTCCTTTCCTCCTCTGGCACCAGGTGTCACATTGCGTGAGATACACTGTCCTTTCCCTCTCTGGGACAGGGTGTCACAGTGCGTTGGAGACACTGTCCTTTCCCCCATCTGGGACCGGATGTCAGAGTGCGTTAGATACACGGTCCTTTCTCTCTCTGGGACCGGGTGTCAAAGTGTGTTTGATACACTGTCCTTTCCCCCCTCTGGGACCGGGTGTCACAGTGCGTTAGATACAGTGTCCTTTCTCCCTCTGGGACCGGGTGTCACTGTGTGATAGATACACTGTCGTTTCCCCCCTCTGGGATCAGGTGTCACAGTGCGTTCGATACACTGTCCTTTCCCCCTCTGGGACCAGTTGTAAGCGTGCATTAGATACTCTGTCCTTTCCCCCTCTGGGATCAGGTGTCACAGTGCGTTAGATACACTGTTCTTTCCCCCTCTGGGATCAGGTGTCACAATGCGTTCGATACACTGTCCTTTCCCCCTCTGGGACCGGGTGTCACAGTGCGTTATATACACTGTCCTTTCCCCCTCTGGGACTGGGTCTTACAGTGCGTTAGATACATTGTCCTTTCCCCCTCTGGGACCGGGTGTCACAGTGCGTTCGATACACTGTCCTTTCCTCCTCTGGGACCGGGTATCACAGTGCGTTCGATACACTGTCCTTTCCCCTTCTGGGACTAGGAGGAGGCCATTCAGGAAGAGGATGAGGCCGTTCAGCCCATCTAATCTGCTTCAGCATTCAATCAGAGCATTGACTCTCGGTACGAGGATTCCGATTCTCTCGCTATCCGTCGCGAGGCAGGGCCCATCTCCCAGCTTTGTTTGGTGGGGAGGTGGGGGATCAGCAGACTGCACTGTGGCGGGGGAGGGGGGGTGGGTCACCAGAGATCGGAAACTGCCCCAAGGTTGTGGGGGATTAATTAGGTTGGGGTCGCCGGGCAATGTCGGTGACTCTGTCCGCTGAGGGTTTTAACTCTCTCTTTCCTTTTCGCAGTCAGCCTCCCTTCACAGGCGAAGCTCCAAGAAGTGGAAGTGCTGAAACGCACAATTTGTAGAAAGATGTACAAAACAGAGATGTTCGAAATTACTGACAAGATGCTGTGCGCCGGACTCCCGCAGGACAAGAAGGACACCTGTCAGGTAAGACGAGAGTCAGGGACGGTGAGTGGGTGCATGGGGGGAGGTGGAACATGGAGGTCGATTCTGTCCTGGAACCGGACTCGACATGTCTCACCGAGAGGCCAGGAGGGAATTGGAAATGGGTGCACTAACGGGGATGCTGTTCTGTGGTTAAAGTACCTTTGACAGGCAGCGTTAACAGAGCTTTACTGTGTCTCTAACCCCCGTTTTTTTTACTCTGTATCTAACTCCGTGCTGTACCTGTCCTGGGAGTGTTTGATGGGGACAGTGTCGAGGGAGATTTACTCTGTATCTAACTCCGTTTTTTTTTCTTTTCTTTCTTTTTTTTTAGAGGGAGCTTGACTCTGTATCTATTTCCCGCTTTTTTTCTTCCCGTTTTTTTTTTTGAGGGGGCCTTTATTCCTCAGGCCCCCTTCATATATTTTTTATGTCGAGGGGGCCTTTATTCCTCAGGCCCCCTTTATATATTTTTTATGTCGAGGGGGCCTTTATTCCTCAGGCCCCCTTTATATCCACACTTATATTTTAAAATAACTTTATTAAAACCAGATAAATAAACAAAAAACTCAAATTAAAATGCCATTCTCGGCGCTGACAATGCACTCCAGTCCCTGCGGTGCCCACCGGTCGCGGAAGGCCTCAAGCGTACCGGCGGACACCGCATGCTCCTTTTCCAGGGACACCCGGGCGCGAACGTAACCGCGGAAGAGGGGCAGGCAATCGGGGAGGACGGACCCCCCGACGGCCCGCAACCTGGACCTGTGAATTGCCACCTTGGCCAGGCCCAGGAGCAGACCGACGAGGAGATCCTCCTCCCGGCCCAAGCCCCTCCGCACCGGGTGCCCAAAGATCAGGAGCGTGGGACTGAAGTGCAGCCAGAATTTGAGGAGCAGCCCCTTCAGATACTCAAAGAGGGGCTGCAACTTCGCACACTCCGTATAAATGTGGAACACGGACTCGTCCAGGCCGCAGAAAGTACAGGTGGCCTGGGAGTCCGTGAACCTACTTAAAAGCCTATTGCACGGGACTGCTGCTCTGTGCAGCACCCTCCACCCCAGGTCCCCGATGTAAAGGGGGAAGACTCCCACGCAGAGAGACCTCCATCGGGGTTTCCCCTCGCCGCCAGATGGCAACGCGGGCGTGTCCGGCCGGCTGACGAGGGCGAGGAAGTGGAGAGTGTGCAGGAGCAGCCCGTACAGGAAACCCCTCCGCGCCGATTGGAATGGCACGGAGGGCATTTCCGAGAGGCGGCTCGGGTTGTGCGGGACCGGCTCCCGAGGAGGGTTTCGGGGCCTGGGTCCGATGAGCAGTTCCGGCCGAGCGGGTGTCAGCTCGGCCGGGATCGCTCCGCACTCCCGAGACCCCTCGCCACCCGCAGTGAGGGACGTCCCGGGGGTTTCGGCTACTCCTCCGCCCGCCGGACCGTCCCCGGAGTCGGCCGCCCGGACAGCCGAGGCGCTCTCCTCCGCCGGCGGGGGAGCGCCCTGACTGGAGGCGACCATGTTCCAGACTCGGAAAAGATCCCGGTAAAAGACAGGCAACTCCCTCAGAGAGGCGCGGCTAACGGACTCCACCGGGAGCTGCGTGTCGTCTTGAAGGCAGTGACACTGGCGGAAAAAATACGTCGCCAGCGCACACCATCTGGGAGGACGCTCGACGTACAGGTATCTCTGCAGGGTCCGAAGGCAGAGAGTCGCAGCCTGGGTGCGGACGCACACCAGCGACTGACCGCCCTCCTCGATCGGGAGACTCAGGACCGCGGCAGAGACCCAGTGTTTCCTCTTGCCCCAGAAGAAATCGACGAGTTTCTTCTGGATCTTGGTGGCAAATACAGGGGTCGGGCCAAAGTGACCAACCGGTACCACAGCATGGAGGCCACCAGTTGGTTTATGACCAACGCTCGGCCCCTGTAGGAAAGCACTCGGAGCAGTCCTGTCCAGCGCCCCAGCCGAGCGGTGACTTTCGCCTCCAACTCCTGCCAGTTTGCCGGCCAGGCTTCCTCAGCGGGGCTAAGGTGGACTCCCAGAGAGAGGAGGTGCGTGGTGCTCCACGCAAAAGGTGTCATCTCCTCCGGCAGGGAGTCCACCCGCCACTGACCAACCAGCAGTCCGGAACATTTCTCCCAATTGATCCTCGCGGAGGACGCGGCAGAAAAGGTCTGCTGGCAGTCGCGCATCCTCCGCAAGTCAACGGGATCTGTGATTACGAGGAGCACGTCGTCGGCGTAAGCCGAGAGGACGACCCGCATGGCCGGCTCGCGCAGAGCCAATCCCGTCAACCTCCTGCGAAGCAGGCACAGGAAGGGCTCCACGCAGATGGTATACAATTGGCCGGACATGGGGCACCCCTGACGCACTCCCCTCCCAAAGCGAAGGGGCGCCGTCAAGGACCCGTTAACTTTGACTAGACACTCTGCGGCGGCGTATAAAAGTCGGACCCGGGCCACAAAATGCGGCCTGAGTCCGAAAGCGCGCAGAGTCCCGAAAAGGTAATCGTGATCCACCCTGTCGAACGCCTTCTCCTGATCGAGGGAGAGAAAGGCGACCGACTGACCAGTCCTCTGGGAAAGATGGATCAGGTCCCGGACCAGGTGGATGTTGTCCTGGATGGACCAGCCCGGGACCGTGTAGGACTGGTCGGGGTGGATCATGTGGGCCAGCACGGAGCCCAGGCGGGTAGACATAGCCCGGGCAAAGATCTTATAATCCGTGCTGAGGAGGGAGACCGGACGCCAGTTTTTAAGCAGGCGGAGATCGCCCCTCTTCGGCAGCAGGACGATGACCGCCCTGCGCCACGAGAGGGGCATCTCCCCGGTCGCCAGGCTTTCCCCCAGGACCCGCGCGTAATCGTCCCCCAGGACGTCCCAGAACGCCCTGAGGAACTCCATGGTCAACCCATCCAGCCCTGGGGATTTGCCCCTTGAGAGCTGGTGGAGGGCGCCAGTCAGCTCCGCCAACGCGAGCGGAGCCTCCAATCCTTCGGCGCCCTCCGGGCTGACCTGCGGCAGGTCCTCCCACAAAACTCGAGGATGCGCGCATCCTCGCTGGACGGATCCGGAGAGAACAACGCACTGTCATAAGTACGGACCAGGAGGCCCATTCCCTCCGGATCCGTGATGGAGGATCCGTCGTCGGCCAGCAGCTCGATGAGCTGCTTACGGATCCCCCGCCATTTTTCCAGCGAGTAGAAGAAGGGTGAGGCGCGGTCCAAATCTTCCAGGATCTGGATCCGCGACCTCACGTACGCGCCTCGGGACCCTATGAGCTGCAGGTCCCTCAGCGCGCCCTTCTTCTCTTTGTACGCCTGCCACAGGGCCGGGTCCGCGATGGCATGACCGAGGCGGGACTCCAAGTCGAGCACCTCCCTCTCAAGGCGCCCGATCTCGGCTTCCCGCCTCTTGGTCGACCCCTTCGCGTACTCCTGACAGAAGACGCGGATGTGAGTCTTGCCCACATCCCACCATAGCCTCAAGGAGGGGAAGCCCCCCTGCTTCCTTCTCCAGTCGGCCCAGAATCGACAGAACGAGTCCCAAAATCGCTCGTCCTCCAGCAGCCGGTTGTTAAAGTGCCAGTACGCGGACTCCGCCCGCGTGCGTAGCGGAGTGAACTCCGCCCACACCAGGTGGTGGTCCGAGCACGGCACCAGCCGCATGGAGGCCGCCGAGACGCGGGAGACGTACGCCTGCGAAATGTAGAGGCGGTCGATTCGCGACCCCCCTCCTCCAGACCTCCACGTGAAGTCGCTGGAGTCGGGATGGAGATTCCGCCAGACGTCCACCAAGTTAAGGGAGCTGATCAGTCCCCTCAACTTCTCCACCGACGCTTGGCCGCGCTGGGGACCGGAGCGATCCTCCACCTCGAGGGTGCAGTTAAAATCCCCCCCCGAGGATGATGCACTCGCCGCTATCGATGGAGCTCAAGAGAGCGGACACTTCTTCAAAGAAGCGCGCTTGCAACGCGCCGGGCCTGGGCGCGTACACGTTCACAAAGTGGAGCGGCACGCTACCCAGGCGAACGGCAAGGTGGAGCAAGCGGCCAGCTCCTTCACTCCCAAGATCTCCGGCTGAAAAGTCGGGGCCAACAAGATAGCCACCCCACTAGAAATAGGGGTGAGGAGACTCATGTTGACCCCACCCTGCCACTCCAGGAGCCAGGTGGCTTCGTCTCCCGGAACGGTGTGGGTTTCTTGCAGAAAGCTCACTGCGTATCTCCCTTCCCTAAGGACTGAGAGATTGTGAAATCTGCGGTGAGACCCCCTGCTGCCGTTGATGTTGAGGCTGGCTATGGTTATCTTCATGTCAAAGGTACTTAAAACCCGTCACCAACAGCTCACTGTGAGGAGGGAGTGGAAGTGCACCTGGCCTTCCACTCCCCCAGCAACCCATTGAGGAACACATTAAACCGGCGCCTCTCAACCAGTTTCACGCCCGCACGCTTGCCCGTTATCTTCAGGACAGCACGGACGGACTAGATGATCAGCGCCAGATTCGACCAGCGGTCGAGGGCCAGCTGAACTTTTTTGCGGCAGCCCCTGCAAACCGCGAGGAAATCCCGGAGTTCCGCCGTGGGGATGAGAGGAGATTCGGTGGGAGGCACGAGGGACTCCACCACCTCACTGGCGATGGAATCAAGATCATCCTCCGTGCCCCACAGCGAATCCCCATCCTCCTCCGGGTCGTCACCGCCAGCTGCCGACACATCCACCACACACTGTGGGGCGGACGTCCCAGCCGCGCCAGCTGGTCCCGCCTCCGTCACGTTCCCACCCCTAGGATCGATGGCGGAGGAGTCCTCTCTGGGTTCTATTGTAAAACTGGAGCCTGTGGGCGCCAGTAGTTCAGGACCCCCCTCCACCTCCGTCCCCAGGCCAATGAGTGGTCCAGGGGAGACAGAAGTTCCCAACTCCGGAAATCCAGCCGGAGCCAAGACCGGAGGAGGCGAGAGGAGGCCATCTCCCGCTCCGCCAGCACCCACAGGCCCAGCAGATGGGGCAGCATTCTCGGTTATAACCGGGTCAGGTGTCTCCAAGTTAGTGGTGGACTCCGGCTGGGAGGGCCGACCCTCTGGGGCCTCGCCCTCCCCTTCACTCAGGGCACCCGACCCAGTAGCAGTGGCAGAATGGGCAGCGTCCCCAGGCTCCCCCACCACAAGCAGGGCCCCGCTTACTCCTTCAGGAGGGGCTTCAAGTACCGGGGCCTTCCCCTCCCCTCCATCCTGAGGAATAGGGTGCTCCTGCCTGGACTTTATAGCCTTGGTGGTAGCGGTAGGGGAAACCTGGGGACCCGAAACAGGAGACAGCTCCCCTCCACCAGATGGGCCCTGCGCCTCAGGGCCCCTCGTTACCTCGGTGGAGGGGTGCCTTCTCCTCTTTTTCGCACTAGGGCGCAGAGGCTCAGAGACCTCCATGTCATCAGAGGCCTCCGCTTCCGCACCCTCCTTTTTTTTGGTCACCCTGGGCCTGAGCCCAGCCCTGGGACAGGTGGATTCCGTGAGAACGGGCTTTGGGCTGAGCTCAGGCTCGGGTTGTTTCAATGTGTCCAGGGGACACGCCTCTTGATGTTTCTTTTGCCTCTGCGTCTTCCTTCCACTTGGACGGGCACTCCCCTCCCCGCTGGAGGCTGTGAAAACCACAGCCTCCGGAACAGACTGAGCGGATGTTGGATGTGTGGGGGGAGTGGGAGGACCCTGGGCCGCCGAGGTGGAGCTGGCGGCCGGGACGTTGGGGCAGTTCTTCCGAACATGCCCCACCCCCTTGCAGACGTGGCACCGCGCCCCGTCCGAGGTCCAAAAGACGCGGTAGGCTGTCCCCTGGAACTCCAAATTAAATTGGCCATCCGAGTCCTCCTCCCGCGCCAGCTGCATAAATACCTGGCGGCGGAAGGAGTAGACATGTTGGAGGCTGTGTTCCCGAAGACCAAGCCGGACTGGGGTGATCCCCGACCTCACCTCCCCCATGTGGTGCAGGTGGGGAAGGAGGAGCTCATTGGGAATAAAGGGCGGGACGTTTGATAACATTATCCGCTGCGCAGTGGCCCCTCGAGGGTCCACCGGCAGGAAAGTCCCACCCACAGTGAGCCCTTTACTCAGGGCCAGGGACACTGCCCGCTCGGTCTTCAGGAAGAACACAGCCTTCCCATACATTTTTGAGGCTGCCACAATGGACGAGGGGCCGACAACCTCGGCCATTGCCTTTACGCAGGCCTCAAAAGACATATTGGGGTGGGGATAGCTCTTTACCCCATGGCTTGAAGTAATTAATTTAAAAGGTGACGGGTCACACGGGTGGCCACAGAGGCAACAGCCGCATAGGTATGAGAAGGCCCCGCCACCGGTGATGATGGGCTTGCCATGGCTCAAGAGCCAAACCCACCCCCAATTTGCAGGTAAGCAAACAAACAAACAAAGAAACCAACTAGAAGGTTTGGGGAGAGGCTGAGGGTATACAGGAAATGGGAAAGACAGGCTGCAAGCGATGACTTTGCTTTTTTTCCCCTTAAAGGGTGGTACTCAGAGCACTGTAAACACTTCTGGTCTTCCGGTCTTCTGGTTGTGGGAGGGGTCTTCACCTGGGTCAGCCGAAAGCAGCCCAGGCTCTAGTTCGATCCTTCTGTCTCTATTAGCCAGGCAGCTTCAGCTGACTCAGGCTGGGCAATTTGGGTGGGGAGGGAGCTTCTCTGCAACTTCAGTGCAACTGCACAGCTCCTACAGAATTGTATAGCCCCCACCCCTTGTTCTTCTGGCCTCTTTCACCTCCCACAACAGTCCAAATGAAATGAAAGTTTGGTGCTCGACACCCACCTTCAAATACAGCCTTTTTCAAAGTCTTTCCTCCTCTGCAGCAAAAGTTGTTGAAAGGTTTTTGCAGTTCCCTCCTCAGCTCTCCCTCTCCAGCAACTGACTGCAGCAATGTCAGCTGCACCTCGTTGAGGCACTCAGTATTCCCAATTACAGAGGAGCCAATCCCCGTACTGTACCTGTCCTGGGAGTGTTTGATGGGTCAGTGTAGAGGGAGCTTTACTCTGTATCTAACCCCCCGTACTGTACCTGTCTTGGGAGTGTTTGATGGCCGACAGTGTAGAGGGAGCTTTACTCTGTATCTAACCCCCGTACTGTACCTGTCCT
The DNA here is from genome assembly GCF_036365525.1 of Heterodontus francisci. Taxonomy (NCBI): domain Eukaryota; kingdom Metazoa; phylum Chordata; class Chondrichthyes; order Heterodontiformes; family Heterodontidae; genus Heterodontus; species Heterodontus francisci. Next base: position 189,217 of record NW_027141097.1, read on the forward strand.
GGGAGTGTTTGATGGGGACAGTGTAGAGGGAGCTTTACTCTGTATCTAACCCCCGTACTGTACCTGTCCTGGGAGTGTTTGATGGGTCAGTGCAGAGGGAGCTTTACTCTGTATCTAACCCCCCGTACTGTACCTGTCTTGGGGAGTGTTTGATGGCCGACAGTGTAGAGGGAGCTTTACTCTGTATCTAACCCCCGTACTGTACCTGTCCTGGGAGTGTTTGATGGGGACAGTGTAGAGGGAGCTTTACTCTGTATCTAACCCCCGTACTGTACCTGTCCTGGGGAGTGTTTGATGGGGGACAGTGTAGAGGGAGCTTTACTCTGTATCTAACCCCGTACTGTACCTGTCTTGGGGAGTGTTTGATGGCCGACAGTGTAGAGGGAGCTTCACTCTGTATCTAACCCCTGTACTGTACCTGTCCTGGGAGTGTTTGATGGGTCAGTGTAGAGGGAGCTTTACTCTGTATCTAACCCCCGTACTGTACCTGTCCTGGGAGTGTTTGATGGGGACTGTGTAGAGGGAGCTTTCCTCTGTATCTAACCCCCGTACTGTACCTGTCCTGGGAGTGTTTGATGGGGACTGTGTAGAGGGAGCTTTACTCTGTATCTAACCGCCGTACTGTACCTGTCCTGGGAGTGTTTGATGGGGACTGTGTAGAGGGAGCTTTACTCTGTATCTAACCCCCGTACTGTACCTGTCCTGGGGAGTGTTTGATGGGGACAGTGTAGAGGGAGCTTTACTCTGTATCTAACCCCCGTACTGTACCTGTCCTGGGAGTGTTTGATGGGTCTGTTCTAACTGTGTTCTCTGTTTTGATTGACAGGGGGACTTGGGTGGGCCCCTGGTCTACTTGCACAATGGTATCGGGGTGCAGGTGGGCATCGTGATCTTAGCCGAGAACTGTGGGCATGTTAATCGCCCCGGTGTCTACACGGAAGTTGCATCTTTCCAGAACTGGATCAGCAAGAGAGTGCCCAACCTGCAATACATCGCACCGACGGTGGTGTCAAATAGGACAGAGGACGGTTGCCTGAGTGGAGCTTGTCCGGAAGACATGAGGGGGCTCCCACACCATGTGGGCGGTCTCGTCTCCTTCCTGCTCTGTGTCATCCTGCAGACCCAGTAATTGCTGGGGATGGGGAGGTGGGTGCTGGGAGCTGGGAGAGTGGGTAGCTGAAAAATGTACAAGGGGTAGGAGTAAAACAGATTGCTATCTGGAACCGGGAGCGAGTGAAATTGAGCCGAAGTGTAAAGGTGTGGACGAGAATCGATTCGCGAAGCCGCGCAACGCCATCGGACAGACTGAATACTGAGAGACTCTCCGAGCCAGAACGGCCTCAGTCACCTTGAACCATCGTCATCCAATTGGAAATGGCCGACTGGGCTTGGTGGCTGTTTTTTTCACATCTCCGTGCCCGCTTAGTCCTAACTTTTCCCCACAAACGCACAGGAGTTAATGGCTCGCACGTGCACACAGTCCTGGTGACCACAAGGCCAGCAACAGTCGACATGTCTTCTCACTCGATCGGAATCACAGGGAAGCTACATCTGGGTTCTCAGGAGGCCGCGTGTGGCTCGCGTAGGGGACTGCGCAGCCTGTGTACAAACTCGCCCCCCTGCTCCTTTGCTTTCGCCAGACTCCCTAATCTCTGAAGTGGTGACGCAGGAGAATAATTTCCCTGTCCTTGCTGCACGTTGCAATCGATGACGAGTTTACTTGTATTAATAAAAACGCTGTTTGATTGTTCCATTTTGCTTTACTCTGTTTGGTTCTTGTGCGACCCATCCTAGTATCGAGTCCCAAGAAAGCTGGAAGATCAGAAATAGAGCCAGGAGTAGGTTTACATAGACTGGGATAGTCATTGTGTAAAGGGTAGTGAGGGGCAAGAGTTCCTAGAGTGTGTTCAGGAAAATTTTCTACATCAGTATGTTTCCAGTCAAACGAGAAAGGAGGCACTGCTAGACCTGGTTCTTGGGAATGAGGTGGGCCAAGTGGATCAAGTATCAGCAGGAGATCATTTAGGGGACAGTGATCATTGTATCATAAGGTTTAGGCTGACTAAGCAAAAAGGACAATCCAGAGTAAGAATTATTAACTGGAGGAAAGCCAACTTCAATGGGGTAAGTACAGAGCTGGGGAAAATAAACTGGAGTCAGAAATTGGCAGGAGAAACGGTCGCTGAACAATGGGCTACCTTCAAAGCAGAGATAGTTCGTGTGCAGTCGAGGTACATTCCCTCGAAGGGGAAAGGGAGGGCAAACAAATCCAGAGCTCCGTGGATGACAAAAGAGGTAGAGATTAAGATAAAGAAGAAAAAGTGTGCTTATGATAGATGCCAGGTCGAAAATACTATTGTGAACCAGGCTGAATATTAAGGTCCAGAGGGGAGGTGAAAAAGCAAATAAGAGAAGCAAAGAGAGAGCATGAAAAGAGACTGGCAGCTAACATTAAAGGAAATCCCAAAGATTTCTCTCTGCATATAAATAGTAAAAGTGCGATCAAAGGAGGAGTTGGGTCGATTAGGGACCATAAAGGGGATTTACACATAGAGGCAGAGGGAATGTTTGAGGTATTAAATGAATACTTTGCATCTGTCTTTACAAGGAAGAGGATGCAACCCAGGCAATGGTGAAAGAGGAGGTAATTCAGACACTAGGAGGTTTTAAAATTGATAAGGAGGACGTATGAGATAGGCTGTCTGTACTTAAAGTCGATAAAGCACCAGGAGCAGATGAGATGCATCTACGGATACTGAGGGAAGTGAGGGTGGAAATTACAGAGGCACTGGCCTTAATCTTTCAGCCTGCCTTAGACTCGGGGATGGTGCCAGAGGACTGGAGAATTGCAAATATTACACCCTTGTTCAAAAAAGGGTGTAAAGATAAGCCCAGCAACGACAGGCCAGTCAGTTTCACTTCGGTGGTGGGGACTCTTCTAGAAAGAATAATTCAGGACAAAATTAATAGTCACATGGACAAATGTGGGTTAATTCAAGAAAAACATGATTAACTAACATGCTGGAGTTTTTTGAGGAAGTAACAGAGGGTTGATGAGGGCAATGCAGTTGATGTGGTGTACACGGACTTTCAAAAGGCATTTGATACAGTGCCACACAACAGACTTGTGAGCAAAGTTATAGCTCATGGAATAAAAGGGACGGTAGCAACATGGACACGGAATTGGCTGAGGGACAGGAAACAGAGAGGAAGGTTTGTGATGGAGTTCCCTCGGGATCAGTGTTGGGACCCTTGTTTTTCCTGATATGTATTAATGACCTAGACCTCGGTGTACAGGGCACAGTTTCAAAGTTTGCGGACGATATGAAACTTGGAATCATTGTGAACTGTGTGGAGGATAGTGTAGAACTTTAAAAGGACATAGACAAGTTGGTGGAATGGGCAGACAGGTGGCAGATGAAGTTCAATGCAGAGAAACGTGAAGTGATTCATTTTGGTAGGAAGAACATGGAGAGACAAAATAGAATAAAGGGTACAATTCTAAAGGGGGTGCAGGAGCAGAGGGACCTGGATGTATATGTGCATAAGTCATTGAAGGTGGCAGAACAGGTTAATAGAGCATAGAGTATCCTGGGCTTTATTAATAGGGGCATAGAGTACAAAAGGAAGTTATGTTGAACTTATGGAAGACACTAGTTCAGCCTCAGCTGGAGTATCGTGTCCATATTTCTGGGCACCGCATTTTAGGAAAGATGTGACGGCATTGGAGAGATTACAGAAAAGATTCACGAGAATTGTTCCAGGGATGAGGAACTTCAGTTACGAAGATAGATTGGAGAATTTGGGACTGTTTTCCTTGAAGAAGGAAAGGCTGAGAGGTGATTTGATAGAGGTCCTCAACATCACGAGGGGTCTGGACAGAGTAGATAGGGAGAAACTGTTCCCACTGGTGAAAGGATTGAGAATAAGAGGGTACTGATTTAAAGTAATGGGTAAGGGAAGCAAAAGCGACATGAGGAAAAACATTTTCATGCAGCGAGTGGTTAGGGTCTGGAATGCGCTGCCTGAGAGTGTGGTGGAGGCAGGTTCAATTGAAGCATTCGAAAGGGGAATTAGACTGTTATCTGAAAGGAAGAATGTGCAGGGTTACGGGGAGAAAGCGGGGGAGTGGCACTAGGTGAATTGCTCATTCAGAGAGCCAGTGCAGACACGATGGGCCAAATGGCCACCTTCTGCGTTATAACAATCCTGTGATTCTGTGATTCCGGAGCCACCCCCTCAGAGACAGCGACTCGTCAGGGACGGGGTTCCGACAATTCCCACCAGGATTGACTGAGACATCCCTCATTCTCCGTCAGCAGCCCCCCACAACCTAACACCCGCAGGTGTTTGACGTGACCTCCAGCCGCACCAACACCTCCCCCCGCCCCCGCCTTGTCTTGGATCTTGTCCCTGCCTTGGGGACACCCACTGCCGTGTGGCCTTTTACAATGTGTCCACCGTTGTAACTGAGTGAAATTGGCAGGTGTTCCAGACACCACTTTCTCTTTGAACAAAAGAGTCTTGATCCCCCCAACCCTACCGCCATCCTTGGGCACGGCAGAGGCTGGTTCAGCAGCAATGCTCTCGTCAGCCGGGTACAAAAGCTCGGTCAAGGAGGTAGGTTACAGGGAGCGCCTCAGAGGAGGGAGGCAGGGAGGGAGGGAGAGAGGCGGAGAGGGTTAGGGAGGGAATTCCAGAGCTTAGGATCCGGGGCTGAGGTGGGGGAACTGAAGAGGGATGTGGATACTCCATTATTGGGTCTGTCTAAGGAGGAGGTCGATATTTCGTCGGGCACTGGTGGAATCGAGGGATATGGGGAATCGTGGGGGGGTGGAGGGGGGGGGGGGGGAGCAGGAAAGTGCAGTCGATGCAGAATTCCAGCCACGATCTTGTTGAAAGGCAGAGCAAGCTCTTACTCAAGGCAGCGGCTCACGGTCACCTTCTCAAGGGCGACCGTGGGATGGACAATAAATCCCAGCGACTCCCCCACAAACCTGCCGATGAATTCAAACCAAACAAAAGGCTGCTGAGAAGGTGGCAGTGAGTCGCCTTTCTGAACCACTGCAGTCCGTGAGGGCGATAGCTTTCCGTCGCGGGTTTCAATAAACGGGCGTCTCGGCTCGACCGACCCAGGGTGGGGGAGGGGGCGGTAAAGAGTCAACCCGTTCGTTGTGGGTCTGGAGTCACATGTAGGCCAGACCGGGTAAGGCTGGCAGATTTCCCTCTCTAAAGGGAAATGAGTGAACCCCATGGGTTTTTATGACAATTGATGATAGTTTCATGGTCACTGTCACTGAGATGCACTTTATTCCAGATTTATTTAATCAATTGAATTTAAATTCCCCTGCTAGTTGCAGTGGTGGAATTTGAACCCATGTCGATGGATCGTTCATCCTGGCTTTCTGGATGCTTAGTCTAACAACATAACCTCTATGCTCCTGTATCTGTACAGTGGCAGTGTCAACACAACATTGGTGAAGGGACGGGAAGCAGAGAGTCATGGTGAATGGTTGCTTTTCAGACTGGAGGGTAGGATAGTGTGTTGTTTTCTGGGGATCGAGATTAGGATCGCTGCTCTTTCCCGATAAATATTCGTGACGTGGAATGGGATCCGCACGGCATAAATGTCAAAGTTTGCCGATGACGTGGAGCTCTCAAACGGGAATGGGATAAATACTTGAAAGGAAGTAGACTACGGGAAAAGGAGGGCAGTGGGGGTTAATTGGGTAGCTTGACCATAGGGCCAGCACTGGTACGAGGGGCTGAATGGCCTCCCTATGTGTGTGAGATGCACCGGGCTATTGCATTGCTGATTTTAATCTGATTTTTGCAAGCCAAGCTTTTCCAGTATAGCTCCAACAGTGGCATCTACCTGGCAATGTGGAAAGTTGCCCAGGTATGTCCTGTACACAAAAAGCAGGACAAGACCAACCCGGCCAATTACCGCCACATCAGTCTACTCTCAATCATCAGTAAAGTGATGGAAGGTGTCATCAACATTGCCATCAAGCAGCACTTGCTCAGCAATAACCTGCTCAGTGATGCTCAGTTTGGGTTCTGCCAGGGCCACTCAGCTCCTGACCTCATTACAGCCTTGGTTCAAACATGGACAAAAGAGCTGAACTCAAGAGGTGAGGTGAGAGTGACTGCCCTTGATATCAAGGCAGCATTTGACTGAGTATGGCATCAAGGAGCCCGAGCAAAACTGGAGTCAATGGGAATCAGGGGGGAAACCCTCTGCTGGTTGGAGTCATACTGAGCGCAAAGGAAAATGGTTGTGGTTGTTGGAGGTCAATCATCTGAGCTCCAGGACATCACTGCAGGAGTTCCTCAGGGTAGTGTCCTCGGCCCAACCATCTTCAGCTGCTTCATCAATGACCTTCCTTCAATCATAAGGTCAGAAGTGGGGATGTTCACTGATGATTGCACAATGTTCAGCACCATTCGAGACTCCTCAGATACTGAAGCAGTCCGTGTAGAAATGCAGCAAGACCTGGACAATATCCAGGCTTGGGCTGATAAGTGGCGAGTAACATTCACACCACACAAGTGCCTGGCAATGACCATCTCCGACAAGAGAGAATCTAACCATCTCCCCTTGACATTCAATGGCATTACCATCGCTGAATCCCCCACTATCAACATCCTAAGGGCTACCATTGACCAGAAACTGAACTGGACCAGCCATATAAATACCGTGACTACAAGAGCAGGTCAGAGGCTGGGAACCCTGCAGCGAGTAACTCACCTCCTGACTCCCCAAAGCCTGTCCACCATCTACAAGGCACAAGTCAGGAGTGTGATGGAATACTCTCCACTTGCCTGGATGGGTGCAGCTCCAACAACACTCAAGAAGCTCGACACCATCCAGGACAAAGCAGCCCGCTTGATTGGCACCCCATCTACAAACATTCACTCCCTCCACCACCGACACACAGTGGCAGCAGTGTGTACCATCTACAAGATGCACTGCAGCAATGCACCAAGGCTCCTTAGACAGCGCCGCCCAAACCCGCGACCTCTACCAACTAGAAGGACAAGGGCAGCAGATGCATGGGAACATCTCCAACTGCAAGTTCCCGTCCGAGACACACACCATCCTGACTTGGAACGATATCGCCGTTCCTTCACCTTCACTGGGTCAAAATCCTGGAGTTCCCTTCCTAACAGCACTGTGGGTGTACCTACCTCACATGGACTGCAGCGGTTCAAGAAGGCAGCTCACCACCACCTTCTCAAGGGCAATGAGGGATGGGCAATAAATGCTGGTCTGGCCAGCGACGCCCACATCCCATGAATGAATTGAAAAAAATAATAACACTGTCTATTACTGGGTATAACACTGTATATATTATATAATAACACATTGTATTACTGGGTATAACACTGTATAATATATAATAACACACTGTTACTGGGTATAACACTATATATTATATAATAACACATTGTATTACTGGGTATAACACTATATATTATATAATAACACACTGTTACTGGGTATAACACTATATATTATATAATAACACACTGTTACTGGGTATAACACTGTATATATTATATAATAACACATTGTATTACTGGGTATAACACTATATATTATATAATAACACACTGTTACTGGGTATAACACTATATATTATATAATAACACACTGTTACTGGGTATAACACTGTATATATTATATAATAACACATTGTATTACTGGGTATAACACTATATATTATATAATAACACACTATTACTGGGTATAACACTGTATATATTATATAATAACACATTGTATTACTGGGTATAACACTATATATTATATAATAACACACTATTACTGGGTATAACACTGTATATATTATATAATAACACATTGTATTACTGGGTATAACACTATATATTATATAATAACACACTATTACTGGGTACAACACTGTATATATTATATAATAACACATTGTATTACTGGGTATAACACTGTATATTATATAATAACACACTGTTACTGGGTATAACACTATATATTATATAATAACACATTGTATTACTGGGTATAACACTGTATATTATATAATAACACATTGTATTACTGGGTATAACACTATATATTATATAATAACACACTATTACTGGGTACAACACTGTATATATTATATAATAACACATTGTATTACTGGGTATAACACTGTATATTATATAATAACACACTGTTACTGGGTATAACACTATATATTATATAATAACACATTGTATTACTGGGTATAACACTGTATATTATATAATAACACACTGTTACTGGTTATAACGCTGTATATATTCTAGAAGAACATAAGAAATAGGAGCAGGAGTAGGCCATTCAGCCCTTTGAGCCCACTCCACTATTCAATGAGATCATGACTTATCTTCTACTTCAACACCATTTCCCCTGCACTATCTCCCTAACCCTTGATGTGTTTTTAATATGTAGAATACGATCGATCGAAGTCTTGAACATTGTTATGACTGAGGTGGGAGGAATGCACTGTCTTTTCTAGTTCCACTACTCCACAGGTCACAACATATATTTAAATATTTACCCAGTTACTGATACGGCCAATCATATACACTACCCTTTATCCCAGAATAAAATACCCCGACCAGTTTTCTTTAATAAAGAACAAAATTATCAGTTTATTATAAAAACAAGACTTATCCAGGAACAAAGCAAAGCATTAACACACAGATTGAAATAGACTCCCCAGCCAGGGGACACATCCTTCCTGCATCTACCCTGTCGATCCCTGTAAGAATTTTGAATGTTTGAATGTGATCACCTCTCATTTGTCTAAACTCCAGAGGATAAAGGCCGAGTCTACTTAATCTTTTCTCATAGGACCAGGAATTAGCTTGGTGACCCTTCATTGCACTCCCTTTATGGCAAGCATATCTTTCCTTAGGTAAGGAGACCAAAACTGAACACAATACTCCAGGTGTGGTCTCACCAAGCTGGAGTATAATTGCTGGAAGACACCTTAACTTCTCCAGTCAAATCCTCTTGTAATAAAGGAAGAGGAAAAAGGAAGCATACATAAGGTCTAGGCGGCTGAAGAAAGACGAAGCTTTGGAAGAATATCGGGAATGTAGGACCAATCTGAAACGAGGAATTAAGAGGGCTAAAAGGGGTCATGAAATATCTTTAGCAAACAGGGTTAAGGAAAATCCCAAAGCCTTTTATTCATATATAAGGAGCAAGAGGGTAACTAGAGAAAGGATTGGCCCACTCAAGGACAAAGGAGGAAAATTATGCATGGAGTCAGAGAAAATGGGTGAGATTCTAAACGAGTACTTTGCATCGGTATTCACCGAGGAGAGGGACATGACGGATGTTGAGGTTAGGGATCGATGTTTGATTACTCTAGGTCAAGTCGGCATAAGGAGGGAGGAAGTGTTGGGTATTCTAAAAGGCATTAAGGTGGACAAGTCCCCAGGTCCGGATGGGATCTATCCCAGGTAGAGGGAAGCGAGAGAGGAAATAGCTGGGGCCTTAACAGATATCTTTGCAGCATCCTTAAACACGGGTGAGGTCCCGGAGGACTGGAGAATTGCTAATGTTGTCCCCTTGTTTAAGAAGGGTAGCAGGGATAATCCAGGTAATTATAGACCGGTGAGCCTGACGTCAGTGGTAGGGAAGCTGCTGGAGAAGATACTGAGGGATAGGATCTATTCCCATTTGGAAGAAAATGGGCTCATCAGTGATAGGCAACATGGTTTTGTGCAGGGAAGGTTATGTCTTACCAACTTAATAGAATTCTTTGAGGAAGTGACAAAGTTGATTGATGAGGGAAGGGCTGTAGATGTCATATACATGGACTTCAGTAAGGCGTTTGATAAGGTTCCCCATGGTCGGTTGATGGAGAAAGTGAAGTCGCATGGGGTCCAGGGTGTACTAGCTAGATGGATAAAGAACTGGCTGGGCAACAGGAGACAGAGAGTAGCAGTGGAAGGGAGTTTCTCAAAATGGAGACGTGTGACCAGTGGTGTTCCACAGGGATCCGTGCTGGGACCACTGTTGTTTGTGATATACATAAATGATTTGGAGGAAAGTATAGGTGGTCTGATTAGCAAGTTTGCAGACGACACTAAGATTGGTGGAGTAGCAGATAGTGAAGGGGACTGTCAGAGAATACAGCAGAATATAGATAGATTGGAGAGTTGGGCAGAGAAATGGCAGATGGAGTTCAATCCTGGCAAATGCGAGGTGATGCATTTTGGAAGATCCAATTCAAGAGTGAACTATACAGTAAATGGAAAAGTCCTGGGGAAAATTGATGTACAGAGAGATTTGGGTGTTCAGGTCCATTGTTTCCTGAAGGTGGCAATGCAGGTCAATAGAGTGGTCAAGAAGGCATACGGCATGCTTTCCTTCATCGGACGGGGTATTGAGTTGGCAGGTCATGTTACAGTTGTATAAGACTTTGGTTCAGCCACATTTGGAATACTGCGTGCAGTTCTGGTCACCACATTACCAAAAGGATGTAGATGCTTTGGAGAGGGTGCAGAGGAGGTTCACCAGGATGTTGCCTGGTATGGAGGGCGCTAGCTATGAAGAGAGGTTGAGTAGATTAGGATTATTTTCATTAGAAAGACGGAGGTTGAGGGGGGACCTGATTGAGGTGTACAAAATCATGAGAGGTATAGACAGGGTGGATAGCAAGAAGCTTTTTCCCAGAGTGGGGGATTCAATTACGAGAGGTCACGAGTTCAAAGTGAAAGGGGAAAAGTTTAGGGGGGATATGCGTGGAAAGTTCTTTACGCAGAGGGTGGTGGGTGCCTGGAACGCGTTGCCAGCGGAGGTGGCAGACGCGGGCACGATAGCGTCTTTTAAGATGTATCTAGACAGATACATGAATGGGCAGGAAGAAGAGAGATACAGACCCTTAGAAAATAGGCGACAGGTTTAGATAGAGGATCTGGATCGGCGCAGGCTTGGAGGGCCGAAGGGCCTGTTCCTGTGCTGTAATTTTCTTTGTTCTTTGTTCTTTCTAAAGGTCAACATACCATTTGCCTGAATTGCTTGCTGTACCTGCATGTTCGCTTTCAGTGACTCATGAACAAGTTACTTTGAAATTCAACACTTCCCAGTCTCTCACCATTTAAGAATTACTTTATTTCTGTCTTTCCGACCAAACTGTATTCCAGATGCCAAATTTTTGTCCACTCACTCAGCCCATCCAAATCCCCTTGAAACATCTTTGCATCCTCCTCACATCTCACCCTTCTGCCTAGTTTTGTGTCATCTGCAAGCTTGGAAATATTACATTTAATCCCCACATCCAAATCATTGATATAGATTGTGAATAGCTGGGGCGCCAAGCACTGATCCTTGCAGTATCCCACTAGTGACAGCTTGCCAACCTGAAGATGAGCCACTTGTTCCGATTCTCTGTTTTCTGTCTGTTAAACTAGTTTTCAATCCATGCCAGTATATTTCCCCCCAATCCCATGTGCTCTAATCGTGTTTACTAACCTCTTGTGTGGGACTTTATCAAAATCTTTCTGAAAATCTAAATATACCACATCTACCGGTTCCCCCTTATCTATTCTTCTAGTTACATCCTCAAAAAACTCCAAAAGATTTGTTGAACATGATTTCCCTTTCCTCAATCCAGGTTGACTCTGCCCAACTCTACCATTATTTTCTCAATATCCCCATCCATATCCTTTATTGTGGATTCGAGCATTTTCCTTACGACGGACGTTGGATGAACAGGTCTGTAAGGTCCACGTTTTCTCTCTCCCTCCTTTCTTCAATAGTGAGGTTACATTTGCCACCTTCCAATCTGCAGGAACTGTTCCAGACTCGATCGAATTTTGAACGATGACGACCAAAGCAGCTACTACCTTTACATCTGCCTCTTTCAACACTCTGGGATGTCGATCATTCGATCCAGGGGATTGATCTACTTTAAGTCCCATTCATTTCTATTTTTTTGATGTAATACCTTGCAGTTCCTCATTTACACTAGTCCCTTCATTCTCTATTATTTCGGGGAGGTTTTTAGTATTTTCCTCCGTGAAGACAGACACAAAGTTATTCGTTTAGTTTCTCTGCCATTTCCTTATTCCCCACTATAAATTCTCCTGACTCCGCTTGGAATGGACCCACATTTGTTTTTGCTAATCCTTTCCTTTTTACATACCTACAGAGGCTTTTACTGTCCGGTTTTATACCTCTCGCTAGTTTACTCTCGGTTTTCCCTTCCTTAATCTTTTTCTTGCTTCCCCCTTTGCTGAATTCTAAAATGCTCCCAGTCTGACCATTTTTCTTTTTAGTCACTTTACACGCCTTTTCCTTCGCTCCAATACAATCCTTCATTTCTTTCTGATGAAGGGTCTCTGACCTGAAACATTAACTCTGCTTCTCTCTCCACAGATGCTGCCAGACCTGCCGAGTATTTCCAGCACTCGCGGTTTTTATTTCTTGATTTCTTTCGGTTGGAACGCTTTCCTCGCTGGGTTTTTGTGCATTAAAGGAATGTATTTTTTGTTGTAAATTATGTATTAGTTCTTTAAATGGGTGGGGGCAGGGTGAAGGGTTTGGGGAATAAGAGGGGGAGGGGGAGGGCGAGGGGTTTGAGAGGTAAGAGGGGCTGGGGAGGGGGAAAGGATTTGAGAGATAAGAGGGGGTGGGGAGGGGGAAAGGATTTGAGGGGTAAGAGGGGGTGGGGGAGGGGGAAGGATTTGAGAGGAAAGAGGGGCTGGGGAGGGGGAAGGATTTGAGAGGAAAGAGGGGCTGGGGAGGGGGAAGGATTTGAGAGGAAAGAGGGGGTGGGGAGAGGGAAGGATTTGAGGAAAGAGGGGCTGGGGAGGGGGAAGGATTTGAGAGGAAAGAGGGGCTGGAGAGGGGGAAGGATTTGAGAGGTAAGAGGGGGTGGGGAGGGGGAAGGATTTGAGAGGAAAGAGGGGTGAGGGAGGGTGAGGTTTGAGACGTAAGAGGGGGTGGGGAGGGGGAAGGGTTTGAGGAGTAAGGGCTGGGGGAGGGTGAGGTATGAGGTAAGAGGGTGGGGGAGGGTAAGAGTTTGAAAGATAACAGGGGTGGGGAGGGGTTTGAAAGGTCACGGGGGTGAGGGAGGGTGAGGTTTGAGAGGTAAGAGTAGTGAGGGAGGGGTTTGAGAGCTAAGGGGGGAGGTTTGAGAGGTATCAGGTGTGGGGGAGAGGGAAGAGTTTGAGAGGTAAGAGGGGTGAGGGAGGGGTTTGAGAGGTAAAGGGTGAGGGAGGGTGAGGTACGAGGGGTGAGTGAGGGGTTTGAGAGGTAAGGGGGTGGGGAGGGGGAAGAGTTGAGAGGTAAGATGGGTGGGGGAGGGGGAGGGTTTGAGAGATAAGAGGGGAGGGGGAGGGGGAAGGGTTGGAGAGGTAAGAGGCAAGGGGGAGGGATATGAGAGGTAAGAGGGGTGGGGGAGGGTTTGAGAGATAAGAGGTGTGGGGACTGGGAAGGGTTTGAGAGGTAAGAGGGGGTGGGGAAGAGGTGGCGAGTGGGAAGGTTTTGCGGGCAAGAGGTGTTGGCAGAAGGTGTGTTCAAGTGTTTCAGGGTAAGGGGGTGGGGAGGGGGAAGGGTTTGATGGCTAAGCGGAGGTGGGGAAGGGTTTGGGGGTGAGGGAGGGGGAAGGGTTTGGGGGTGAGGGAGGGGGAAGGGTTTGGGGGTAGGAGGTGGTTGGGGATGGGTAAAGAGGGGCAGGGTTGGGGTTAAGATGGATTGAGGGGTAAGATGGGTTGGGGAGGGGGTAAGAGGGGCAGGGTTTGGGGATAAAAGGGTTTGGGGAGTTAGAGAGGTGGTATGAGGGGCAGGGTTGGGTTTGAGGAGTAAGGGGGGTTGGGGGATGGGTAAGAGGGGCAGGGCTTGGGGGTAAGAGGGTTTGGAGGAGCAAGGGGGGCTTGGGGAGGTGTGATAAGGGGCAGAATTTGGGGGTAAGAGGGCCGGGGAAAACATTTGGTGTAAGAGGGGGTTGGAGGGTAGGTAAGTAAGGCAGAGTTGGGGGGTAAGACAGAGTGGTGGAGGAGTTTGAGGGGGGAAGTGTTTGGAGGCAGAACGGATGTGAGGGAAAAGTTTGGGGTAAGAGGGGAAGGGTTGGGGGTAAAAGGGGTTGGGGGGTAAAAGGGGGAAGTGTTCAGAGGTGGGGTGGGGGAAGAGTGTGAGGTAAGAGGGTGTGAAGGTGGGGAAGGTTCTGGATGGTTCAGGTGAGGTTTGGCGGGCGGGAAGGGTTTGAATCTCCCGCTCGCGCATTTAAACCGTTGGTTTCGATGCTCCGCGCGTGCTCTCCGCCCCGCCCCCTGCGCGCGCTGCCTCTCCTCCAATCACAGCTTTCCCCACCTCCCCGCCGCCCCAGCACGCACCGCCTCTCCTCCAATCACAGCTTGTCCCCGCCCCTGCCCGCAGCGCCTCTCCTCCAATCACAGCTTTCCCCGCCTCCCCGCCGCGCCTCTCCTCCAATCACAGCTTTCCCCGCCCCCCAGCACGCACCGCCTCTCCTCCAATCACAGCTTGTCCCCGCCCCTGCCCGCAGCGCCTCTCCTCCAATCACAGCTCTCCCCGCCGCGCCTCTCCTCCAATCAGAGACTCAATTCTTCCGCCCTTTGCAGCTGCTCGCGCTTCGGCCGTTTGGTTTCGACGATGCCCCGCCCCCACCCGAAACCGTCCACCAATCAGAGAGAGAGACAGAAAAAGGTAGAGAAGATAGAAAGAGAGAGAGAGAGAAGATAAAAAGAGAGAGAGAAAAGATAGACAGAGAGAGAAAAGATAGAAAGAGAGAGAGAGAAGATAAAAAGAGAGAAAAGATAGAAAGAGAGAGAGAAAAGATAGACAGAGAGACAAGATAAAAAGAGAGAAGATAAAAAGAGAGAAAAGATAGAAAGAGAGAGAGAAAAGATAGACAGAGAGAAGATAAAAAGAGAGATAAGATGGACAGAGAGAGAAGATAAAAAGAGAGAAAAGATAGACAGAGAGAGAGAGAGAAGATAAAAAGAGAGCGAAAAGATAGAAAGAGAGAAAAGATAGACAGAGAGAGAGAAGATAAAAAGAGAGAGAGAAAAGATAGACAGAGAGAGAGAGAGAAGATAAAAAGAGAGAGAGAAAAGCTAGACAGAGAGAGAGAGAAGATAGACAGAGAGAGAAGATAAAAAGAGAGAAAAGATAGACAGAGAGAAAAGATAGACAGAGAGAGAGAGAAGATAAAAAGAGAGAGAGAAAAGATAGACAGAGAGAGAGAAGATAAAGAGAGAAAAGATAGAAAGAGAGAGAGAGAAGATAAAAAGAGAGAAAAGATAGAAAGAGAGAGAGAGAAGATAAAAAGAGAGAAAAGATAGAAAGAGAGCGAGAGAAGATAAAAAGAGAGAAAAGATAGAAAGAGAGAGAAAAGATAGAAAGAGAGAGAAAAGATAGACAAAGAGAGAGAAGATAAAAAGAGAGAAAAGATAGACAGAGAGAGAGAGACGATAAAAAGAGAGCGAAAAAATAGAAAGAGAGGGAGAAGATAAAAAGAGAGAAAAGATAGAAAGAGAGAGAGAAAAGATAGACAGAGAGAGGGAGAAGATAAAAAGAGAGAAAAGATAGAAAGAGAGAGAGAAAAGATAGACAGAGAGAGGGAGAAGATAAAAAGAGAGAAAAGATAGAAAGAGAGAGAGAAAAGATAGACAGAGAGAGGGAGAAGATAAAAAGAGAGAAAAGATAGAAAGAGAGAGAGAGAAGATAAAAAGAGAGAGAGAGAAGATAAAAAGAGAGAGAGAGAAGATAAAAAGAGAGAGAGAAAAGATAGACAGAGAGAGAGAGAAGATAAAAAGAGAGAGAAAAGATAGAAAGAGAGAGAGAAAAGATAGACAGAGAGAGAGAGAAGATAAAAAGAGAGAGAGAAGATAGAAAGAGACAGACAGAGAGAGAGAGAGAGAAGATAGAGAGAGAGAGAGAGAAAGATAGAAAGAGAGAGAGAAAAGATAGAAAGAGATCATAAGAACTAGGAGCAGGAGTAGGCCGTCCGGCCCCTCGAGCCTGCTCCGCCATTCAATAAAATCATGGCTGATCTTTTCGTGGACTCAGATCCACTTACCCGCGTTCTCACCATATCCCTTAATTCCTTTATTGTTCAAAAAGATATCTACCTGACCTTTAAAGACGTTTACGGAAGAAGCATCAACTACTTAACTGGGCAAGGAATTCCATAGATTAACAACCCTCTGGGTGAAGAATTTCCTTCTTAATTCAGTCCTAAATCTGCTCCCTCTAATCTTGAGGCTATGCCCTCTTGTCCTAGCTTCACCTGCCAGTGGAAACATCCTCTCTACTTGTATCTTATCTATTCCCTTCATAATTTTATATGTTTCTATAAGATCCCCCCTCATTCTTCTGAATTCCAATGAATATAATCCCAATCGACTCAGTCTCTCCTCATAAGCCAACCCCCTCAATTTAGTGAAAGAGAGACAGAGAAAAGATAGAAAGACTGTAATTAGTACTAACATTTATACTTTAATGGATTGATTGTAATCGATAGTAACATTTATACTTTAATAGATTGATTGTAATCAGTAGTAACATTTATACTTTAATAGATTGATTGTAATCAGTAGTAACATTTATACTTTAATAGATTGATTGTAATCAGTAGTAACATTTATACTTTAATAGATTGATTGTAATTAGTAGTAACATTTATACTTTAATAGATTGATTGTAATTAGCAGCAACATTTATACTTTAATAGATTGATTGTAATCAGTAGTAACATTTATACTTTAATAGATTGATTGTAATTAGTAGTAACATTTATACTTTAATAGATTGATTGTAATTAGCAGTAACATTTATACTTTAATAGATTGATTGTAATTAGTAGTAACATTTATACTTTAATAGATTGATTGTAATTAGCAGTAACATTTATACTTTAATAGATTGATTGTAATTAGTAGTAACATTTATACTTTAATAGATTGATTGTAATCAGTAGTAACATTTATACTTTAATAGATTGATTGTAATTAGTAGTAACATTTATACTTTAATAGATTGATTGTAATCAGTAGTAACATTTATACTTTAATAGATTGATTGTAATTAGTAGTAACATTTATACTTTAATAGATTGATTGTAATTAGCAGTAACATTTATACTTTAATAGATTGATTGTAATTAGTAGTAACATTTATACTTTAATAGATTGATTGTAATTAGCAGTAACATTTATACTTTAATAGATTGATTGTAATTAGTAGTAACATTTATACTTTAATAGATTGATTGTAATTAGTAGTAACATTTATACTTTAATGGATTGATTGTAATTAGCAGTAACATTTATACTTTAATAGATTGATTGTAATTAGTAGTAACATTTATACTTTAATGGATTGATTGTAATTAGTAGTAACATTTATACTTTAATGGATTGATTGTAATTAGTAGTAACATTTATACTTTAATGGATTGATTGTAATTAGTAGTAACATTTATACTTTAATAGATTGATTGTAATCAGTAGTAACATTTATACTTTAATGGATTGATTGTAATTAGTAGTAACATTTATACTTTAATAGATTGATTGTAATTAGTAGTAACATTTATACTTTAATAGATTGATTGTAATTAGTAGTAACATTTATACTTTAATAGATTGATTGTAATCAGTAGTAACATTTATACTTTAATAGATTGATTGTAATCAGTAGTAACATTTATACTTTAATAGATTGATTGTAATTAGTAGTAACATTTATACTTTAATGGATTGATTGTAATTAGTAGTAACATTTATACTTTAATAGATTGATTGTAATTAGTACTAACATTTATACTTTAATGGATTGATTGTAATCAGTAGTAACATTTATACTTTAATAGATTGATTGTAATTAGTACTAACATTTATACTTTAATAGATTGATTGTAATTAGTAGTAACATTTATACTTTAATAGATTGATTGTAATTAGTAGTAACATTTATACTTTAATAGATTGATTGTAATCGGTAGTAACATTTATACTTTAATAGATTGATTGTAATTAGTAGTAACATTTATACTTTAATAGATTGATTGTAATCGGTAGTAACATTTATACTTTAATAGATTGATTGTAATTGATAGTAACATTTATACTTTAATAGATTGATTGTAATTAGTAGTAACATTTATACTTTAATAGATTGATTGTAATTAGTAGTAACATTTATACTTTAATAGATTGATTGTAATCAGTAGTAACATTTATACTTTAATAGATTGATTGTAATTAGTAGTAACATTTATACTTTAATAGATTGATTGTAATTAGTAGTAACATTTATACTTTAATAGATTGATTGTAATCAGTAGTAACATTTATACTTTAATAGATTGATTGTAATTAGTAGTAACATTTATACTTTAATAGATTGATTGTAATCAGTAGTAACATTTATACTTTAATAGATTGATTGTAATTAGTAGTAACATTTATACTTTAATGGATTGATTGTAATTAGTAGTAACATTTATACTTTAATAGATTGATTGTAATTAGTAGTAACATTTATACTTTAATAGATTGATTGTAATCAGTAGTAACATTTATACTTTAATAGATTGATTGTAATTAGTAGTAACATTTATACTTTAATAGATTGATTGTAATTAGTAGTAACATTTATACTTTAATAGATTGATTGTAATTAGTAGTAACATTTATACTTTAATAGATTGATTGTAATTAGTACTAACATTTATACTTTAATGGATTGATTGTAATTAGTAGTAACATTTATACTTTAATAGATTGATTGTAATTAGTACTAACATTTATACTTTAATAGATTGATTGTAATTGATAGTAACATTTATACTTTAATAGATTGATTGTAATCAGTAGTAACATTTATACTTTAATAGATTGATTGTAATTAGTAGTAACATTTATACTTTAATAGATTGATTGTAATTAGTAGTAACATTTATACTTTAATAGATTGATTGTAATCAGTAGTAACATTTATACTTTAATAGATTGATTGTAATCAGTAGTAACATTTATACTTTAATGGATTGATTGTAATTAGTAGTAACATTTATACTTTAATTGATTGTAATCAGTAGTAACATTTATACTTTAATAGATTGATTGTAATTAGTAGTAACATTTATACTTTAATAGATTGATTGTAATCAGTAGTAACATTTATACTTTAATGGATTGATTGTAATTAGTAGTAACATTTATACTTTAATAGATTGATTGTAATCAGTAGTAACATTTATACTTTAATAGATTGATTGTAATTAGCAGAAACATTTATACTTTAATAGATTGATTGTAATCAGTAGTAACATTTATACTTTAATAGATTGATTGTAATCAGTAGTAACATTTATACTTTAATGGATTGATTGTAATTAGTAGTAACATTTATACTTTAATAGATTGATTGTAATTAGCAGTAACATTTATACTTTAATAGATTGATTGTAATTAGCAGTAACATTTATACTTTAATGGATTGATTGTAATTAGCAGTAACATTTATACTTTAATAGATTGATTGTAATTAGTAGTAACATTTATACTTTAATGGATTGATTGTAATCAGTAGTAACATTTATACTTTAATAGATTGATTGTAATCAGTAGTAACATTTATACTTTAATAGATTGATTGTAATTAGCAGTAACATTTATACTTTAATAGATTGATTGTAATTAGTAGTAAAATTTATACTTTAATAGATTGATTGTAATTGATAGTAACATTTATACTTTAATGGATTGATTGTAATCAGTAGTAACATTTATACTTTAATAGATTGATTGTAATCAGTAGTAACATTTATACTTTAATAGAATGATTGTAATCAGTAGTAACATTTATACTTTAATAGATTGATTGTAATCAGTAGTAACATTTATACTTTAATAGATTGATTGTAATCAGTAGTAACATTTATACTTTAATAGATTGATTGTAATCAGTAGTAACATTTATACTTTAATAGATTGATTGTAATCAGTAGTAACATTTATACTTTAATAGATTGATTGTAATCAGTAGTAACATTTATACTTTAATAGATTGATTGTAATCAGTAGTAACATTTATACTTTAATAGATTGATTGTAATTAGTAGTAACATTTATACTTTAATAGATTGATTGTAATCAGTAGTAACATTTATACTTTAATAGATTGATTGTAATTAGTAGTAACATTTATACTTTAATAGATTGATTGTAATCAGTAGTAACATTTATACTTTAATAGATTGATTGTAATTAGTAGTAACATTTATACTTTAATAGATTGATTGTAATTAGTAGTAACATTTATACTTTAATAGATTGATTGTAATTAGTAGTAACATTTATACATTAATAGATTGATTGTAATTAGTAGTAACATTTATACTTTAATAGATTGATTGTAATTAGTAGTAACATTTATACTTTAATAGATTGATTGTAATCAGTAGTAACATTTATACTTTAATAGATTGATTGTAATCAGTAGTAACATTTATACTTTAATAGATTGATTGTAATCAGTAGTAACATTTATACTTTAATAGATTGATTGTAATAAGTAGTAACATTTATACTTTAATAGATTGATTGTAATCAGTAGTAACATTTATACTTTAATAGATTGATTGTAATTAGTAGTAACATTTATACTTTAATAGATTGATTGTAATTGATAGTAACATTTATACTTTAATAGATTGATTGTAATTGATAGTAACATTTATACATTAATAGATTGATTGTAATCAGTAGTAACATTTATACTTTAATAGATTGATTGTAATCGATAGTAACATTTATACTTTAATAGATTGATTGTAATCAGTAGTAACATTTATACTTTAATAGATTGATTGTAATCGATAGTAACATTTATACTTTAATAGATTGATTGTAATCAGTAGTAACATTTATACTTTAATAGATTGATTGTAATCGATAGTAACATTTATACTTTAATAGATTGATTGTAATCAGTAGTAACATTTATACTTTAATAGATTGATTGTAATCGATAGTAACATTTATACTTTAATAGATTGATTGTAATCAGTAGTAACATTTATACTTTAATAGATTGATTGTAATCGATAGTAACATTTATACTTTAATAGATTGATTGTAATCAGTAGTAACATTTATACTTTAATAGATTGATTGTAATCAGTAGTAACATTTATACTTTAATAGATTGATTGTAATCAGTAGTAACATTTATACTTTAATAGATTGATTGTAATCAGTAGTAACATTTATACTTTAATAGATTGATTGTAATCGATAGTAACATTTATACTTTAATAGATTGATTGTAATCAGTAGTAACATTTATACTTTAATAGATTGATTGTAATCGATAGTAACATTTATACTTTAATAGATTGATTGTAATCAGTAGTAACATTTATACTTTAATAGATTGATTGTAATCGATAGTAACATTTATACTTTAATAGATTGATTGTAATCAGTAGTAACATTTATACTTTAATAGATTGATTGTAATCGATAGTAACATTTATACTTTAATAGATTGATTGTAATCAGTAGTAACATTTATACTTTAATAGATTGATTGTCATCAGTAGTAACATTTATACTTTAATAGATTGATTGTAATCGATAGTAACATTTATACTTTAATAGATTGATTGTAATCAGTAGTAACATTTATACTTTAATAGATTGATTGTAATCGGTAGTAACATTTATACTTTAATAGATTGATTGTAATCAGTAGTAACATTTATACTTTAATAGATTGATTGTAATCAGTAGTAACATTTATACTTTAATAGATTGATTGTAATCGATAGTAACATTTATACTTTAATAGATTGATTGTAATCAGTAGTAACATTTATACTTTAATAGATTGATTGTAATCGGTAGTAACATTTATACTTTAATAGATTGATTGTAATCAGTAGTAACATTTATACTTTAATAGATTGATTGTAATCAGTAGTAACATTTATACTTTAATAGATTGATTGTAATCAGTAGTAACATTTATACTTTAATAGATTGATTGTAATCGGTAGTAACATTTATACTTTAATAGATTGATTGTAATCAGTAGTAACATTTATACTTTAATAGATTGATTGTAATCAGTAGTAACATTTATACTTTAATAGATTGATTGTAATCAGTAGTAACATTTATACATTAATAGATTGATTGTAATCAGTAGTAACATTTATACTTTAATAGATTGATTGTAATCAGTAGTAACATTTATACTTTAATAGATTGATTGTAATCAGTAGTAACATTTATACTTTAATAGATTGATTGTAATCAGTAGTAACATTTATACTTTAATAGATTGATTGTAATCAGTAGTAACATTTATACATTAATAGATTGATTGTAATCAGTAGTAACATTTATACTTTAATAGATTGATTGTAATCAGTAGTAACATTTATACTTTAATAGATTGATTGTAATCAGTAGTAACATTTATACTTTAATAGATTGATTGTAATCAGTACTAACGTTTATACTTTAATAGATTGATTGTAATCAGTAGTAGCATTTATACTTTAATAGAATGATTGTAATCAGTAGTAACATTTATACTTTTAATAGATTGATTGTAATTGATAGTAACATTTATACTTTAATAGAATGATTGTAATCAGTAGTAACATTTATACTTTTAATAGATTGATTGTAATTGATAGTAACATTTATACTTTAATAGAATGATTGTAATCAGTAGTAACATTTATACTTTAATAGATTGATTGTAATCAGTAGTAACATTTATACTTTAATAGATTGATTGTAATCGGTAGTAACATTTATACTTTAATAGATTGATTGTAATTGATAGTAACATTTATACTTTAATGGATTGATTGTA
Organism: Heterodontus francisci; assembly: GCF_036365525.1. Lineage (NCBI taxonomy): Eukaryota > Metazoa > Chordata > Chondrichthyes > Heterodontiformes > Heterodontidae > Heterodontus > Heterodontus francisci. Next base: position 212,105 of record NW_027141097.1, read on the forward strand.
ATTAGTAGTAACATTTATACTTTAATAGATTGATTGTAATTAGTAGTAACATTTATACTTTAATAGATTGATTGTAATCAGTAGTAACATTTATACTTTAATAGATTGATTGTAATTAGTAGTAACATTTATACTTTAATAGATTGATTGTAATTAGTAGTAACATTTATACTTTAATAGATTGATTGTAATCAGTAGTAACATTTATACTTTAATAGATTGATTGTAATTAGTAGTAACATTTATACTTTAATAGATTGATTGTAATCAGTAGTAACATTTATACTTTAATAGATTGATTGTAATTAGTAGTAACATTTATACTTTAATGGATTGATTGTAATTAGTAGTAACATTTATACTTTAATAGATTGATTGTAATTAGTAGTAACATGTATACTTTAATAGATTGATTGTAATCAGTAGTAACATTTATACTTTAATAGATTGATTGTAATTAGTAGTAACATTTATACTTTAATAGATTGATTGTAATTAGTAGTAACATTTATACTTTAATAGATTGATTGTAATTAGTACTAACATTTATACTTTAATGGATTGATTGTAATTAGTAGTAACATTTATACTTTAATAGATTGATTGTAATTGATAGTAACATTTATACTTTAATAGATTGATTGTAATTGATAGTAACATTTATACTTTAATAGATTGATTGTAATCAGTAGTAACATTTATACTTTAATAGATTGATTGTAATTAGTAGTAACATTTATACTTTAATAGATTGATTGTAATTAGTAGTAACATTTATACTTTAATAGATTGATTGTAATCAGTAGTAACATTTATACTTTAATAGATTGATTGTAATCAGTAGTAACATTTATACTTTAATAGATTGATTGTAATCAGTAGTAACATTTATACTTTAATGGATTGATTGTAATTAGTAGTAACATTTATACTTTAATTGATTGTAATCAGTAGTAACATTTATACTTTAATAGATTGATTGTAATTAGTAGTAACATTTATACTTTAATAGATTGATTGTAATCAGTAGTAACATTTATACTTTAATGGATTGATTGTAATTAGTAGTAACATTTATACTTTAATAGATTGATTGTAATCAGTAGTAACATTTATACTTTAATAGATTGATTGTAATCAGTAGTAACATTTATACTTTAATGGATTGATTGTAATTAGTAGTAACATTTATACTTTAATAGATTGATTGTAATTAGCAGTAACATTTATACTTTAATAGATTGATTGTAATTAGCAGTAACATTTATACTTTAATGGATTGATTGTAATTAGCAGTAACATTTATACTTTAATAGATTGATTGTAATTAGTAGTAACATTTATACTTTAATGGATTGATTGTAATCAGTAGTAACATTTATACTTTAATAGATTGATTGTAATCAGTAGTAACATTTATACTTTAATAGATTGATTGTAATTAGCAGTAACATTTATACTTTAATAGATTGATTGTAATTAGTAGTAACATTTATACTTTAATAGATTGATTGTAATTGATAGTAACATTTATACTTTAATGGATTGATTGTAATCAGTAGTAACATTTATACTTTAATAGATTGATTGTAATCAGTAGTAACATTTATACTTTAATAGAATGATTGTAATCAGTAGTAACATTTATACTTTAATAGATTGATTGTAATCAGTAGTAACATTTATACTTTAATAGATTGATTGTAATCAGTAGTAACATTTATACTTTAATAGATTGATTGGAATTAGTAGTAACATTTATACTTTAATAGATTGATTGTAATCAGTAGTAACATTTATACTTTAATAGATTGATTGTAATTAGTAGTAACATTTATACTTTAATAGATTGATTGTAATCAGTAGTAACATTTATACTTTAATAGATTGATTGTAATTAGTAGTAACATTTATACTTTAATAGATTGATTGTAATTAGTAGTAACATTTATACTTTAATAGATTGATTGTAATTAGTAGTAACATTTATACATTAATAGATTGATTGTAATCAGTAGTAACATTTATACTTTAATAGAATGATTGTAATCAGTAGTAACATTTATACTTTAATAGATTGATTGTAATCAGTAGTAACATTTATACTTTAATAGATTGATTGTAATCAGTAGTAACATTTATACTTTAATAGATTGATTGTAATCAGTAGTAACATTTATACTTTAATAGATTGATTGTAATCAGTAGTAACATTTATACTTTAATAGATTGATTGTAATCAGTAGTAACATTTATACTTTAATAGATTGATTGTAATCAGTAGTAACATTTATACTTTAATAGATTGATTGTAATTAGTAGTAACATTTATACTTTAATAGATTGATTGTAATCAGTAGTAACATTTATACTTTAATAGATTGATTGTAATTAGTAGTAACATTTATACTTTAATAGATTGATTGTAATCAGTAGTAACATTTATACTTTAATAGATTGATTGTAATTAGTAGTAACATTTATACTTTAATAGATTGATTGTAATTAGTAGTAACATTTATACTTTAATAGATTGATTGTAATTAGTAGTAACATTTATACATTAATAGATTGATTGTAATTAGTAGTAACATTTATACTTTAATAGATTGATTGTAATTAGTAGTAACATTTATACTTTAATAGATTGATTGTAATCAGTAGTAACATTTATACTTTAATAGATTGATTGTAATCAGTAGTAACATTTATACTTTAATAGATTGATTGTAATAAGTAGTAACATTTATACTTTAATAGATTGATTGTAATCAGTAGTAACATTTATACTTTAATAGATTGATTGTAATTAGTAGTAACATTTATACTTTAATAGATTGATTGTAATTGATAGTAACATTTATACTTTAATAGATTGATTGTAATTGATAGTAACATTTATACATTAATAGATTGATTGTAATCAGTAGTAACATTTATACTTTAATAGATTGATTGTAATCGATAGTAACATTTATACTTTAATAGATTGATTGTAATCAGTAGTAACATTTATACTTTAATAGATTGATTGTAATCGATAGTAACATTTATACTTTAATAGATTGATTGTAATCAGTAGTAACATTTATACTTTAATAGATTGATTGTAATCGATAGTAACATTTATACTTTAATAGATTGATTGTAATCAGTAGTAACATTTATACTTTAATAGATTGATTGTAATCGATAGTAACATTTATACTTTAATAGATTGATTGTAATCAGTAGTAACATTTATACTTTAATAGATTGATTGTAATCGATAGTAACATTTATACTTTAATAGATTGATTGTAATCAGTAGTAACATTTATACTTTAATAGATTGATTGTAATCAGTAGTAACATTTATACTTTAATAGATTGATTGTAATCAGTAGTAACATTTATACTTTAATAGATTGATTGTAATCAGTAGTAACATTTATACTTTAATAGATTGATTGTAATCGATAGTAACATTTATACTTTAATAGATTGATTGTAATCAGTAGTAACATTTATACTTTAATAGATTGATTGTAATCGATAGTAACATTTATACTTTAATAGATTGATTGTAATCAGTAGTAACATTTATACTTTAATAGATTGATTGTAATCGATAGTAACATTTATACTTTAATAGATTGATTGTAATCAGTAGTAACATTTATACTTTAATAGATTGATTGTAATCGATAGTAACATTTATACTTTAATAGATTGATTGTAATCAGTAGTAACATTTATACTTTAATAGATTGATTGTCATCAGTAGTAACATTTATACTTTAATAGATTGATTGTAATCGATAGTAACATTTATACTTTAATAGATTGATTGTAATCAGTAGTAACATTTATACTTTAATAGATTGATTGTAATCGGTAGTAACATTTATACTTTAATAGATTGATTGTAATCAGTAGTAACATTTATACTTTAATAGATTGATTGTAATCAGTAGTAACATTTATACTTTAATAGATTGATTGTAATCGATAGTAACATTTATACTTTAATAGATTGATTGTAATCAGTAGTAACATTTATACTTTAATAGATTGATTGTAATCGGTAGTAACATTTATACTTTAATAGATTGATTGTAATCAGTAGTAACATTTATACTTTAATAGATTGATTGTAATCAGTAGTAACATTTATACTTTAATAGATTGATTGTAATCAGTAGTAACATTTATACTTTAATAGATTGATTGTAATCGGTAGTAACATTTATACTTTAATAGATTGATTGTAATCAGTAGTAACATTTATACTTTAATAGATTGATTGTAATCAGTAGTAACATTTATACTTTAATAGATTGATTGTAATCAGTAGTAACATTTATACATTAATAGATTGATTGTAATCAGTAGTAACATTTATACTTTAATAGATTGATTGTAATCAGTAGTAACATTTATACTTTAATAGATTGATTGTAATTAGCAGTAACATTTATACTTTAATAGATTGATTGTAATTAGCAGTAACATTTATACTTTAATGGATTGATTGTAATTAGCAGTAACATTTATACTTTAATAGATTGATTGTAATTAGTAGTAACATTTATACTTTAATGGATTGATTGTAATCAGTAGTAACATTTATACTTTAATAGATTGATTGTAATCAGTAGTAACATTTATACTTTAATAGATTGATTGTAATTAGCAGTAACATTTATACTTTAATAGATTGATTGTAATTAGTAGTAACATTTATACTTTAATAGATTGATTGTAATTGATAGTAACATTTATACTTTAATGGATTGATTGTAATCAGTAGTAACATTTATACTTTAATAGATTGATTGTAATCAGTAGTAACATTTATACTTTAATAGAATGATTGTAATCAGTAGTAACATTTATACTTTAATAGATTGATTGTAATCAGTAGTAACATTTATACTTTAATAGATTGATTGTAATCAGTAGTAACATTTATACTTTAATAGATTGATTGGAATTAGTAGTAACATTTATACTTTAATAGATTGATTGTAATCAGTAGTAACATTTATACTTTAATAGATTGATTGTAATTAGTAGTAACATTTATACTTTAATAGATTGATTGTAATCAGTAGTAACATTTATACTTTAATAGATTGATTGTAATTAGTAGTAACATTTATACTTTAATAGATTGATTGTAATTAGTAGTAACATTTATACTTTAATAGATTGATTGTAATTAGTAGTAACATTTATACATTAATAGATTGATTGTAATTAGTAGTAACATTTATACTTTAATAGATTGATTGTAATTAGTAGTAACATTTATACTTTAATAGATTGATTGTAATCAGTAGTAACATTTATACTTTAATAGATTGATTGTAATCAGTAGTAACATTTATACTTTAATAGATTGATTGTAATCAGTAGTAACATTTATACTTTAATAGATTGATTGTAATCAGTAGTAACATTTATACTTTAATAGATTGATTGTAATCAGTAGTAACATTTATACTTTAATAGATTGATTGTAATCAGTAGTAACATTTATACTTTAATAGATTGATTGTAATCAGTAGTAGCATTTATACTTTAATAGATTGATTGTAATCAGTAGTAACATTTATACTTTAATAGATTGATTGTAATTAGTAGTAACATTTATACATTAATAGATTGATTGTAATTAGTAGTAACATTTATACTTTAATAGATTGATTGTAATTAGTAGTAACATTTATACTTTAATAGATTGATTGTAATCAGTAGTAACATTTATACTTTAATAGATTGATTGTAATCAGTAGTAACATTTATACTTTAATAGATTGATTGTAATCGATAGTAACATTTATACTTTAATAGATTGATTGTAATCAGTAGTAACATTTATACTTTAATAGATTGATTGTAATTAGTAGTAACATTTATACTTTAATAGATTGATTGTAATTAGTAGTAACATTTATACATTAATAGATTGATTGTAATTAGTAGTAACATTTATACTTTAATAGATTGATTGTAATTAGTAGTAACATTTATACTTTAATAGATTGATTGTAATCAGTAGTAACATTTATACTTTAATAGATTGATTGTAATCAGTAGTAACATTTATACTTTAATAGATTGATTGTAATCAGTAGTAACATTTATACTTTAATAGATTGATTGTAATCAGTAGTAACATTTATACTTTAATAGATTGATTGTAATCAGTAGTAACATTTATACTTTAATAGATTGATTGTAATCAGTAGTAACATTTATACTTTAATAGATTGATTGTAATCAGTAGTAGCATTTATACTTTAATAGAATGATTGTAATCAGTAGTAGCATTTATACTTTTAATAGATTGATTGTAATTGATAGTAACATTTATACTTTAATAGAATGATTGTAATCAGTAGTAACATTTATACTTTTAATAGATTGATTGTAATTGATAGTAACATTTATACTTTAATAGAATGATTGTAATCAGTAGTAACATTTATACTTTAATAGATTGATTGTAATCAGTAGTAACATTTATACTTTAATAGATTGATTGTAATCAGTAGTAGCATTTATACTTTAATAGATTGATTGTAATTAGTAGTAACATTTATACTTTAATAGATTGATTGTAATCAGTAGTAACATTTATACTTTAACAGATTGATTGTAATCAGTAGTAACATTTATACATTAATAGATTGATTGTAATTAGTAGTAACATTTATACTTTAATAGAATGATTGTAATCAGTAGTAACATTTATACTTTTAATAGATTGATTGTAATTGATAGTAACATTTATACTTTAATTGATTGATTGTAATTGATAGTAAGAGCTGTATTTTAATGGATTGATTTTATGATTAATTAGGCCAAGAAAACCATCTCGTATTTCGAGTCCGGTTGCAGAACTCTATTTAATTGTCGAAATGGCCAATGAGGTTAAACCACCCTCATGAATTTTGTGTCAGACTGTCTCACCCTTCAAACAGAATCTGCTCTTCTGAATGTCAGTACAGGTGTTGCACAGAGAATTGTCTCCAGATCAGTTTCTTTACGGTCAATACACACCTGTATTTTATTTCTGAGGTGTGTGCCTTTGACTTTCTCCGTGGGATCATTCTGTTCCACTCAGATATGGACAAGGTTCCATCCAGCTGATTACCATCTACTGCCCTCCATCAGCTGATGAAACAGTAGACAGGGGTGTGATGGAATAATTCCCACTTGCCTGGATGCGTGCAGCTCCGAGAACACTCGAGAAGCTCAACATCATCCAGGACAAAACAGCCCGCTTGATCAGCATCTCGTCCACCATCTTAAATATTCACTCCCTCCACCACCGATGCACAGTGGCAGCAGTGTGTGCCATCTACAAGATTCACTGCAGCAACGCACCAAGGCTCCTTCGACAGCACCTTCCAAACCCGTAATCTCTACCACATAGAAGGACAAGGGCAGCAGATAGGGGAACACTACCACCTCCAAGTTCCTCTCCAAGTTGCATACACCACGTCAACTTGGAAATACTTCACCATTCCTTCATCGTCGTGGGGTCAAAATGCTGGATCACCCTACCTAACAGCACTGTGAGAGTACCGTCACCACACGGACTGCAGCGGTACAAGAAGGCCCACCACCACCTACTAAAGGAAATAGGATGGACAATAAACATTAGTCTTGCCCACATTCCAGGCATATATTATTGAAAACACCTCCACATGGTAAAAACACCTCCACATTGTGCTCAACATGGAGGAGTACTGAGGATAGTGAGCAGACAGAATCTATGCAAATCGTGTTCAACTAACTTGATTAACAGAGAGGGTTGGTGAGGGTCCTTTATAACCAATGAACCTTTATAAATCACTGATACTGCCTCAAATAGAGAATTGTGTCCAGTTCTGGGCACCACAGTTTAGGAAGGATGTGACAGCATAAGAGAGGGTGCAGAAAAGATTCACGAGAATGGTTCCAGGGATGAGGAACTTCAGTTACGTGGGTAGATTGGAGAAGCTGGGGCTCTTCTCCTTCGAGAAAATTAAGAGGAGATTTGACAGAGATGTTCAAAACCATGCAGGGTCTGGACAGAGTAGATATAGAGAAACTGTTCCCATTGGCTGAAGGATCAGGAACCAGAGGACATTGATTAAGGGGATTAGCAAAAGAAGCAACGGTGACATGAAGGAAACTTTTTTGATACAGCGAGTGGTTGGGATCTGCAATGCACTGCCTGAGAGTGTGGTGGAGGCAGCTACAATCATGATCTTTAAATGGAAACCAGATAAGCACCTTAAGAGAAAACAATTGCAGGGCTACAGGGTGAGGGAGTGGGACTGACTTGCTCTTGCAGAGATCTGGCACAGTCACGATGGGCCAAATGGCCTCCTTCTGAACTGTAACCTATTCTATGATTCACAAGTATCACCACTAGCCAAATGTTGAAGGACACGGCTGCCAGACTGGGCTTGTTGCAGGTGGTGAGAGAACCAAAATGAGGGATTGACTTTGTCCTCACCAATCTACCTGTCACAGATTTTTCTGTCCATGACAATCTAGTAGGTATTGACAACTGCACAGTTCCTGTGGAGACAAAGTCCCCTCTTCACACTGGGGACATCCCCCATCATGTTGTGGGGAAGTACCACTGTGCTAAGTGGATTAGATTCAGAGCAGATCTAGCAGCTCAAAACTGGGCATCGATGAGATGTTGTGAATCAACAACAGCTGAATTCTATTCCATTATAATCTGTGGCTGGGCATCACCCGCACTCTCCCATCACCAACAAGCCAGAGAACTAACCCTGGTTCAATGAGGAGTGTCAAAGAGAATGTCAGGAGCAGGAGGAATATCTGAAAATGAAGTACCAAGATAGTGACCATTTAACAGGGCAGGGAGAGTAGACAGGATGCAGTGCAGGGATACCTAGGGAATGCTGGGCTGACAAACGGGTATTCTGTACTGAGTACCTCTGATAGTGACAATAGTTTAGTATTGTAAAAGTTAAAAACAAAGCCTTATATGGGACAGGAAATGACGAAAGGGCTGAAAGCAGACCTACTACTGTCACCTTGGGAGAACAGAACACAGCCTCCTAATCCAGATGAATGGCCCAAGCGTTTTTGCATATTGCGAAGTGTGATAACAGACTGTAATTCAGAACGATCAAAGACACATTTTGTTTCTGTTCGGATGCCAGGCATTGGCTGGCAAATAAATGTCACAATAAAATATGAACCAAGGCCAATCTTCAGTCCTGTTTCAGCAACAGGAGTTGACAATGACCTTCACTGAGACACTTGGAGAAGGACCATTCCTTCACCCAGCAAGAAACACGGCAGCATAACATTGTGGAAGATAATCCCCACAGTACAGGGCACCGTGGAGTTATACAGGGAGGAAATACAGTGGGTCCAAGGCCCATAAGGAACCCCAAAATCCAGGGAAACTCCACCTCAAAGACCCAGGGAAACTCCACCTCAAAGACCCAGGGAAACTCCACCTCAAAGACCCAGGGAAACTCCACCTCCAAGACCCAGGGAAATTCAACCTCAAAGATCTAGGGAACCTCAACCTCAAAGATCTAGGGAAATTCAACCTCAAAGACCCAGGGGAACTCAACCTCAAAGACCCAGGGGAACTCAACCTCAAAGACCCAGGGAACCTCAACCTCAAAGACCCAGGGAAACTCAACCTCAAAGATCTAGGGAACCTCAACCTCAAAGACCCAGGGGAACTCAACCTCAAAGACCCAGGGGAACTCAACCTCAAAGACCCAGGGAACTCAATCTCAAAGATAAAGGGGAACTCAACTCCAAACAGCCAGGTAAGTCAACCTCAAAGACCCAGATAATCAACAACAAAAGGTTGGGAATATTTAGTTATGAGTTGGGATCTTCGTGGCTGGTTGGCATTGTTTAGTCGCTAGTTTGTTTCATGGTTAGTTGCTATTTATGTTACTCACTAGACGGTTTGGTTAGCCACTAGCTTGGATAGACTGGGTTAGTCAGTCACTAGTTTTGTTGGTCACTTGTTGGGGTTTGTTCGTCACTGGTTTGGCTAGTTGCTGGATTGGCTGGTTAGTTTCTTGTTGGGCAAGGTAGTTTGTTGCTGCTGGAAGGAGATGGAAATTCAGGCCAAGGAAGTCCATGGCAGAGCTGGTGGGAATCTCCCAGTTCCACCACAAATCAGGCCCCACTTGGGACTGCAGTGGAATGCTCCAGGAGTGAGACTTAGGCCCTGGATCACACCCGAACAGAGACGCAGACCCCACTCCTGCTCCTCTCACTGCTGTGACTAGATCAAATAGCTTAGCAGAGTCCTTAATACAAGAAAGTGTACAGAGGCTGTGGAAGGTTAAATGTGTGGGTAGAGTCAGTGATAGGGGAGAGTGGACATGGGCTGTGGGTGATTAAATGAGTGGGTAGAGTCAGTGATAGGGGAGAGTGGACATGGGCTGTGGGTGATTAAATGGGTGTAGAGTCAGTGATAGGGGAGAGTGGACATGGGCTGTGGGTGATTAAATGAGTGTAGAGTCAGTGATAGGGGAGAGTGGACATGGGCTGTGGGTGATTAAATGGGTGTAGAGTCAGTGATAGAGGAGAGTGGACATGGGCTGTGGGTGATTAAATGGGTGTAGAGTCAGTGATAGGGGAGAGTGGACATGGGCTGTGGGTGATTAAATGAGTGTAGAGTCAGTGATAGAGGAGAGTGGACATGGGCTGTGGGTGATTAAATGGGTGTAGAGTCAGTGATAGAGGAGAGTGGACATGGGCTGTGGGTGATTAAATGGGTGTAGAGTCAGTGATAGGGGAGAGTGGACATGGGCTGTGGGTGATTAAATGGGTGTAGAGTCAGTGATAGAGGAGAGTGGACATGGGCTGTGGGTGATTAAATGGGTGTAGAGTCAGTGATAGGGGAGAGTGGACATGGGCTGTGGGTGATTAAATGGGTGTAGAGTCAGTGATAGGGGGAGAGTGGACATGGGCTGTGGGTGATTAAATGGGTGTAGAGTCAGTGATAGAGGAGAGTGGACATGGGCTGTGGGTGATTAAATGGGTGTAGAGTCAGTGATAGGGGGAGAGTGGACATGGGCTGTGGGTGATTAAATGGGTGTAGAGGCGCGTATCCATTGTCTCTCGAGATAAGGAGGCCCAAAAGAAGAAGAAGAAGAAGAAAGTCAGTGATAGAGGAGAGTGGACATGGGCTGTGGGTGATTAAATGGGTGTAGAGTCAGTGATAGGGGAGAGTGGACATGGGCTGTGGGTGATTAAATGGGTGTAGAGTCAGTGATAGGGGAGAGTGGACATGGGCTGTGGGTGATTAAATGGGTGTAGAGTCAGTGATAGGGGAGAGTGGACATGGGCTGTGGGTGATTAAATGAGTGGGTAGAGTCAGTGATAGGGGGAGAGTGGACATGGACTGTGGGTGATTAAATGGGTGTAGAGTCAGTGATAGGGGAGAGTGGACATGGGCTGTGGGTGATTAAATGGGTGTAGAGTCAGTGATAGGGGAGAGTGGGCATGGGCTGTGGGTGATTAAATGGGTGTAGAGTCAGTGATAGGGGAGAGTGGACATGGGCTGTGGGTGATTAAATGGGTGTAGAGTCAGTGATAGGGGAGAGTGGACATGGGCTGTGGGTGATTAAATGGGTGTAGAGTCAGTGATAGGGGAGAGTGGACATGGGCTGTGGGTGATTAAATGGGTGTAGAGTCAGTGATAGGGGAGAATGGACATGGGCTGTGGGTGATTAAATGGGTGTAGAGTCAGTGATAGGGGGAGAGTGGACATGGGCTGTGGGTGATTAAATGGGTGTAGAGTCAGTGATAGGGGAGAGTGGACATGGGCTGTGGGTGATTAAATGGGTGTAGAGTCAGTGATAGAGGAGAGTGGACATGGGCTGTGGGTGATTAGAACAAAGAACAGTACAGCACAGGAACAGGCCATTCGGCCCTCCAAGCCTGCGCCGATCTTGATGCCTGCCTAAACTAACACCTTCTGCACTTCCGGGTCCGTATCCCTCTATTCCCATCCTATTCATGTATTTGTCAAGATGTCTCTTAAACATCGCTATCGTATCTGCTTCCACCACCTCCCCTGGCAGCAAGTTCCAGGCACTCACCACCCTCTGTGTAAAAAACTTGCCTCGCACATCCCCTCTAAACCTTGCCCCTCGCACCTTAAACCTATGTCCCCTAGTAACTGACTCTTTCAACCTGGGAAAAAGCTTCTGACTATCCACTCTGTCCATGCCGCTTATAACTTTGTAAACCTCTATCATGTCGCCCCTCCACCTCCGTCATTCCAGTGAAAACAATCCGAGTTTTTCCAACCTCTCCTCATAGCTAATGCCCTCCAGACCAGGCAACATCCTGGGAAACCTCCTCTGTACCCTCTCCAAAGCCTCCACGTCCTTCTGGTAGTGTGGCGACCAGAATTGCACGCAATATTCTAAGTGTGGCCTAACTAAAGTTCTGTACAGCTGCAACATGACTTAACAATTTGTATACTCTATGCCCCGACCGATGAAGGCAAGCATGCCGTATGCCTTCTTGACTACCTTATCCACCTGCGTTGCCACTTTCAGTGACCTGTGGACCTGTACGCCCAGGTCTCTCTGCCTGTCAATACTCCTAAGGGTTCTGCCATTTACTGTATACCTCCCACCTGCATTAGACCTTCCAAAATGCATTACCTCACATTTGTCCAGATTAAACTCCATTAAACTGCCATTTCTCCGCCCAAGTCTCCAACCGATCTGTATCCTCTGACAATCCTCATCACTGTCCGCAACTCCACCAACCTTTGTGTCGTCCGCAAACTTACGAATCAGACCAGCTACATTTTCCTCCAAATCGACAATGCACTCCAGTCCCTGCGATGCCCACCGGTCGCAGAAAGCCTCAAATGTACCTGCGGACACTGCATGCTCCTTCTCCAGGGACACCCGAGCGCGAACATAACCGTGGAAGAGGGGCAGGCAATCAGGGAGGACGGATCCGCCCCGATGACCTGCAGCCTGGACCTGTGAATTGCCACCTTGGCCAGGCCCAGGTGCAGACCGATGCAGAGGTCCTCCTTCCGGCCCACGTCCCTGCACACCGGGTGCCCAAAGATCAGGAGCGTGGGACTGAAGTGCAGCCAGAACTTGAGGAGCAGCTCCGTCAAATACTCAAAGAGGGGCTGCAACCTCGCACGCTCTGTATATTTGTGAAACACGGACTCATCCAGGCCGCATAAAGTACAGGCGGCCTGGGAGTCCGTGAACCTGCTTAAAAGTCTATTGCACGGGACTGCCCTGTGCTGCACCCTCCACCCCAGGTCCCCGATGTAAAGGGGGAGGACTCCCGCGTAGAGAGACCTCCATCGGGGTTTCCCCTCGCCGCCAGATGGCAACGCGGACCGCCAGGGCGTGTCCAGCCGCTGACGAGGGCGAGAAAGTGGAGAGTGTGCAGGAGCAGCCCGTACAGGAAACCCCTCCGCGCCGATTGGAATGGCACGGAGGGCATTTCCGAGAGGCGGCTCGGATTGTGCGGGACCGGCTCCCGAGGAGGGTTTCGGGGCCTGGGTCCAATCAGCAGTTCCAGCAGAGCAGGGGTGAGGTGACTCTTGTTGACCCCACCCTGCCACTCCAGGAGCCAGGTGGCTTTGTCTCCCGGAACGGTGTGGGTTTCCTGCAGAAAGCTCACCGCATATCTCCCTTCCCTGAGGACTGAGAGATTGTGAAATCTGCGGTGAGACCTCCTGCTGCCATTGATGTTGAGGCTGGCTATGGTTATCTTCATGTCAAAGGTACTTAAAACCCGTCACCAACACCTCACTGTGAGGAGGGAGTGGAAGTGCACCTGGCCCTTCACTCCCCCAGCAACCCATTGAGGAATACATTAAAACGGCGCCTCTCAAGCAATTTCACATCCGCACCCTTGCCCGCTTTCTTGAGGGCGGCACGGACGGACTGAATGATCAGTGCCAGATTCGACCAACGGCCGAGGGCCAGCTGAACTTTATTGCGGCAACCCCTGCAAGCCGCGAGGAAATCCTGGAGTTCCGCCGTGGGGATGAGAGGAGACTTGGTGGGAGGCACGAGGGACTCCACCACCTCACTGGCGATGGAATCAAGATCATCCTCCGTGCCCCGCACCGAATCCCCATCCTCCTCCGGGTCGTCACCGCCAGCTGCCGACATACACAGCACACACTGTGGGGCGGACGTCACGGCCGCGCCAGCTGGTCCCGCCTCCGTCACGATCCTACCCCCAGGATCGATGGCGGAGGAGTCCTCTCTGGGTTCTATTGTGAAACTGGAGCCTGCGGGCGCCAGCGGTTCAGGACCCCCCTCCACCTCCGTCCCCAGGCCAATGAGTGGTCCAGGGGAGACGGAGGTTCCCGACTCCAGAAATCCAGCCAGAGCCGAGACCGGAGGCGGAGCGAAGAGGCCAACTCCCGCTCCGCCAGCACCCACAGGTCCAGCAGATGGGGCAGCATTCTCAGTTATAACTGGGTCGGGTATCTCCAGGTTGTCAGTGGATTCTGGCTGGGAGGGCCGACCCTTTGGGGCCTCGCCCTCCCCTCCACTTGGCACCCGACCCAGTGGCAGAATGGGAGGTGTCCCCAGGCTCCCCCACCACAAGCAGGGCTCCACTTACTCCCACAGGAGGGGCCACATGTACCAGGGCCTTCCCCTCCCCTCCATCCTGAGGAATAGGGTGCTCCTGCCTGGACTTTGTCGCCTTGGTGGTGGCGGTAGGGGAAACCTGGGGACCCGAAACAGGAGACAGCTCCCCTCCAACAGATGGATCCTGCGCCTCAGGGCCCCTTGTTACCTCTGTGGAGGGGTGCCTTCTCCTCTTTTTCCCAGTTGGGTGTGGAGGCTCAGAGACCTCCATGTCATCAGAGGCCTTCACCTCCGCACTTTTTTTTTTCACCCTGGGCCTGAGCCCAGCCCTGGGGCAAGTTGACTTCCCGAGATCGGGCTTTGTGCTGAGCTCAGACTCGGGTAGTGTCACGGTGTCCAGGGGATGCGCCTCTCTATGTTTATTTCTCCTCCGCGCCTTCCTTCCACTTGGACGGTCACCCCCCTCCCTGCCGGAGGACGTGAAAACCACAGCCTCCGGTACCGACTGAATGGTATCTGGTGGTGGTGTAGGGGGAGTGGGAGGAGGTGCAGCGTCGCCACCCTGGGCCGCCGAGTTGGAGTTGGCAGCCGGGAGGTTGGGGCAGTTCTTACGAACATGCCCCACCCCCTTACAGACATGGCACCGCACCCCGTCCAAGGTCCAGAAGACGCGGTAGGCCGTCCCCTGGAACTCTACATTGAAATGGCCCTCTGTAACCTCCTCCCGCGCCAGCTGCATGAATAACTGGCGGCGGAAGGAGTACACTTGTTGGAGGCTGTTCTCCCGAAGACCGAGCGGTACTGGGGTGAGCCCCGTCTTTACCTCCCCCAGATGGTGCAGGTGGGGAAGGAGGAGCTCACCAGGAATGAAGGGCGGGACGTTGGATAAAACGAGCCTTTGCGCAGTGGCCTCCAGGGGATCCACTGGCAGAAAGGTCCCGCCCACGGTGAGCCCCTTGCTCAGAGCCAGGGACACCGCCCGTTCGAACTTCAGGAAAAACACTGCCTTCCCGTACATTTTAGAGGCTGCAACAATGGCCAAATGGCCGACCACCTCGGCCATTGCTTTCACACATGCCTCGATAGTCATGTTCGGGTGGACGTAGCTCTTGACCCCATGCTTCGATGTTAATAAAGCAAATGGTGACGGGGCAACAGATGCAGCTGCAGCAGCCGCAGCAGCATATGTACGGGAAGGCCCCGCCACCGGCGAAGGAGGGCTTGCCATGGTGTCTAAGAGCCACGTCCACCCCCAAGAAACCATCAAGGAAGGCTGCAATTGTTTTCGAGTGGTGGGTGTCAGGGCACCTGTACCTGCAGGGTGGTGCAGTGGTTAGCACCGCAGACTCACAGCTCCAGTGACCCGGGTTCAATTCTGGGTACTGCCTGTGTGGAGTTTGCAAATTCTCCCTGTGTCTGCGTGGGTTTTCTCTGGGTGCTCCGGTTTCCTCCCACAGCCAAAAGACTTGCAGGTTGATAGGTTAATTGGCCATTATAAATTGCCCCTAGTAGAGGTAAGTGGCAGGGAAATATAAGAACAGGTGGGGATGTGGTAGGAATATGGGATTAGTGTAGGATTACTATAAATGGGTGGTTGATGGTCAGCACAGACTCGGTGGGCCGAAGGGCCTGTTTCACTGCTGTATCTCTAAACGAAACTAAACCTTGCAGAGTCTTGGCACGGAGGCTGTTTTGTTCAATCTGGGAGCAGGTTCGGTTTGGGAGGTGGGACTGTACAGACAGCAATGTCAGAGGGTCAGTACTGAGTGGGCGCCGCACTGTCGGAGGGTCAGTTCTGAGTGGGCGATGCACTGTCGGAGGGTCAGTACTGAGGGAGTGCCGCACTGTCGGAGGGTCAGTACTGAGAGAGTGCCGCACTGTCGGAGGGTCAGTACTGAGGGAGTGCCGAACTGTTGGAGGGTCAGGTGCTAACCCCCGTACTGTACTTGTCCTGGGAGTGTTTGATGGGGGACAGTGTTGAGGGAGCTTTACTCTATATCTAACCCCCGTACTGTACCTGTCCTGGGGAGTGTTTGATGGGGACAGTGTAGAGGGAGCTTTACTCTGCATCTAACCCCCGTACTGTGCCTGTCCTGGGAGTGTTTGATGGAGACAGTGTAGAGGGAGCTTTACTCTGTATCTAACCCCGTTTTAAAAAAAAATATTTTTTATGTTGAGGGGACCTTTATTCCTCAGGCCCCCTTTATATACATATTTACAGTTTTAAAATAACTTTATTAAAACCAGATAAATAAACAAAAAACTCAAATTAAAATGCCATTCTCGGCGTCGACAATGCACTCCAGTCCCTGCGGTGCCCACCGGTCGCGGAAGGCCTCAAGCGTACCGGCGGACACCGCATGCTCCTTTTCCAGGGACACCCGGGCGCGAATGTAACCGCGGAAGAGGGGCAGGCAATCGGGGAGGACGGACCCCCCGACGGCCCGCAACCTGGACCTGTGAATTGCCACCTTGGCCAGGCCCAGGAGCAGACCGACGAGGAGATCCTCCTCCCGGCCCAAGCCCCTCCGCACCGGGTGCCCAAAGATCAGGAGCGTGGGACTGAAGTGCAGCCAGAATTTGAGGAGCAGCCCCTTCAGATACTCAAATAGGGGCTGCAACCTCGCACACTCCGTATAAATGTGGAACACGGACTCATCCAGGCCGCAGAAAGTACAGCTGGCCTGGGAGTCCGTGAACCTACTTAAAAGCCTATTGCACGGGACTGCTCTGTGCAGCACCCTCCACCCCAGGTCCCCGATGTAAAGGGGGAAGACACCCGCGTAGAGAGACCTCCATCGGGGTTTCCCCTCGCCGCCAGATGGCAACGCGGACCGCCAGTCTTGCCCACATCCCACCATAGCCTCAAGGAGGGGAAGCCCCCCTGCTTCCTTCTCCAGTCGGCCCAGAATCGACAGAACGAGTCCCGAAATCGCACGTCCTCCAGCAGCCGGTTGTTAAAGTGCCAGTACGCGGACCCCGCCCGCGTGCGGAGCGGAGTGAACTCCGCCCACACCAGGCAGTGGTCCGAGCACGGCACCAGCCGCATGGAGGCCGCCGAAACGCGGGAGACGTACGCCTGCGAAATGTAGAGGTGGTCGATTCGCGACCCCCCTCCTCCAGACCTCCACGTGAAGGCGCTGGAGTCGGGATGGAGATTCCGCCAGACGTCCACCAAGTTAAGGGAGCTGATCAGTCCCCTCAACTTCTCCACTGACGCTTGGCCGCGCTGGGGACCGGAGCGATCCCCCACCTCGAGGGTGCAGTTAAAATCCCCCCCGAGGATGATGCACTCGCCGCTATCGATGGAGCTCAAGAGAGCGGACACTTCTTCAAAGAAGCGCGCTTGCAACGCGCCGGGCCTGGGCGCGTACACGTTCACAAAGTGGAGCGGCACGCTACCCAGGCGAACGGCGAGGTGGAGCAAGCGGCCCGGCACTAGCTCCTTGACCCCCAAGATCTCCGGCTGAAAAGTCGGGGACAACAAGATAGCCACCCCACTAGAAATAGGGGTGAGGTGACTCATGTAGACCCCACCCTGCCACTCCAGGAGCCAGGTGGCTTCGTCTCCCGGAACGGTGTGGGTTTCCTGCAGAAAGCTCACCGCGTATCTCCCTTCCCTAAGGACTGAGAGATTGTGAAATCTGCGGTGAGCCCCTCTGCTGCCGTTGATGTTGAGGCTGGCTATGGTTATCTTCATGTCAAAGGTACTTAAAACCCGTCACCAACAGCTCACTGTGAGGAGGGAGTGGAAGTGCACCTGGCCCTCCACTCCCCCAGCAACCCATTGAGGAACACATTAAAACGGCGCCTCTCAACCAGTTTCACATCCGCGCGCTTGCCCGCTATCTTAAGGGCGGCACGGACGGACTGGATGATCAGTGCCAGATTCGACCAACGGTCGAGGGCCAGCTGAACTTTATTGCGGCAACCCCTGCAAGCCGCGAGGAAATCCCGGAGTTCCGCCGTGGGGATGAGAGGAGATTCGGTGGGAGGCACGAGGGACTCCACCACCTCACTGGCGATGGAATCAAGATCATCCTCCGTGCCCCGCACCGAATCCCCATCCTCCTCCGGGTCGTCACCGCCAGCGGCCGACACATCTACCACACACTGTGGGGCGGACGTCCCGGCCGCGCCAGCTGGTCCCGCCTCCGTCACGATCCCACCCCCAGGATCGATGGCGGAGGAGTCCTCTCTGGGTTCTATTGTGAAACTGGAGCCTGTAGGCACCAGCGGTTCAGGACCCCCCTCCACCTCCGTCCCCAGGGCAATGAGTGGTCCAGGGGAGACAGAAGTTCCCAACTCCGGGAAACCAGCCGGAGCCGAGACTGGAGGCGGAGGGAGGAGGCTATCTCCCGCTCCGCCAGCACCCACAGGCCCAGCAGATGGGGCAGCATTCTCAGTTATAACTGGGTCGGGTGTCTCCTGGTTGGTGGTGGACTCCGGCTGGGAGGCCCGACCCTCTGGGGCCTCGCCCTCCCCTTCATTCAGGGCACCCGACCCAGTAGCAGTGGCGGAATGGGCGGTTTCCCCAGGCTCCCCCACCACAAGCAGGGCACCACTTACTCCTTCAGGGGGGGCCTCATGTACCCGGGCCATCCCCTCCCCTCCATCCTGAGGAATAGTGTGCTCCTGCCCGGACTTTGCAGCCTTGGTGGTGGCGGTAGGGGGAACCTGAGGACCAGAAACAGGAGGCAGCTCCCCTCCAACAGATGGGCCCTGCACCTCAGGGCCCTGTGTTATTTCTGTGGAGGGGTGCCTTCTCCTCTTTCTCGCACTTGGGCGCGGAGACTCAGAGATCTCCATGTCATCAGAGGCCTCCGCCTCCGCACCCTTTTTTCCCTTTTTAGTCACCCTGGGCCTGAGCCCAGCCCTGGGACAGGTGGATTCCATGGGAATGGGCTTTGGGCTGAGCTCAGGCTCGGGTTGAGTCAAAGTGTCCAGGGGACGCGCCTCATGATGTTTCTTTTTTCCCCGCGTCTTCCTTCCGCTCGGACGGACGCTCTCCTCCCCGCCAGAGGCTGTGAAAACCACAGCCTCCGGAACCGACTGAGCGGTGTCTGTTGGATTTGCGGGGGGAGTGGGAGGAGGTGCTGTGGAACCACTCTGGGCCGCCGAGGTGGAGCTGGCGGCCGGGAGGTTGGGGCAGTTCTTACGAACATGCCCCACCCCCTTGCAGACGTGGCACCGCGCTCCATCCGAGGTCCAGAAGACGCGGTATGCCGTCCCCTGAAACTCTATACCGAAGTGGCCCTCCAAGACCTCCTCCCGCGCCAGCTGCATGAATAGCTGGCGGCGGAAGGAGTAGACATGTCGGAGGCTGTGCTCCCGAAGACCGAGCGGGACTGGGGTGATCCCTGACCTCACCTCCCCCAGATGGTGTAGGTGGGGGAGGAGGAGCTCATCAGGAATAAAGGGTGGGACCTTCGACAAGGTTACCCGATGTGCAGTGGCCCCCAGAGGGTCCACTGGCAGGAAAATCCCACCCACTGTGAGCCCCGTACTTAGGGCGAGGGACACAGCCCGCTCGGTCTTCAGGAAGAACACAGCCTTCCCATACATCTTTGAGGCTGCAACAATGGCCGAGGGGCCGACAACCACGGCCATTGCCTTAACACAAGCCTCAATAGTCATATTAGGATGGGTGTAACTCTTCACCCCATGCTTTGATGTTAAGATTTTAAATGGTGACGGGGCCACAGGAGCAGCTGTCGCAGCTGCTGCAGCATAGGAGGGCCCCGCCACCGGAGAGGACTGAGAAGTCATGGGGTGGAAGAGTTACAGGCACTTTGCTGAGAGAAAAAAAAGAAAAGAGCAAATACAATAAATCAAAAATGTAACACTTAAAGGATGTAGCACAGGGGAAGAGGCTGAGGGAGAGGAAGGCCAAGAGGAATCAGTCTTTGTTAGTATTGCACAAGTCTTGTAGCTGGTCTTCCAGTTGGGAGGGTGGGGTGATGTCTTCACCTGGGTCAGCTGTAAGCTGCCCAGGCACACGCCTCCTTCGATGTTCAGATAATAAGTCTCTTCACCTGGGCAGCTCCAGCTGTCCCAGGCTTAATAGTTGGGGTGGGGAGGGAGCTCCCTATCCAAAGATGTTAAACACAGGAGCTCCCTATTGAACAATACAGCCCCACCCAAGGTCTTCAGGTCTCTTCTTTCCCCACCCCCAACAATCAATGAAAAAGACTTTCAGTACCAAGCAAACTCACAAAAAGAGCTTCCAGTTCTCTGCCTTCCTTCCTTTGTTGAAATTTGGAAAAACCTTTTGTTTCAGTTTGAGTCTCTCCCTCTTGCAGCAGTCACACAGCCTGCAGCCTCCAACCTGTGCACACAGCCACAGTCAGCTGCACCTCGTTGATGCACTCAGGCTCCCAAATCAGAGAGCAGCCAATCCCAGTGCTGTACCTGTCCTGGGAGTGTTTGATGGGGGACAGTGGAGAGGGAGCTTTACTCTGTATCTAACCCCCCCGTACTGTACTTGTCCTGGGGAGTGTTTGATGGGGATTGCTCTTCAGGAACGTGATATGGATGGAAAAGAGAAAAGGAATGCCGAAGAATGGATTCAAAGCTGTGATGATAGATGGGGGGTTTCTGTGTGGGGTTTCTGTGATCGGTTTTTCTCCAATGGCAGTAGGTGAAACAGTGGCAGGTGCAATATGGTTTTTCTCACAACGTCCGGGTCCATCCTTAAGCCGCCAACAATCAGCTGACACCCCATGTCACCCTCCCACCCCATTTGGATGTGCCAGGGGTCACATCATTGCAAACAAACTGCCTCGGAGGTGACTGGTTTCCAGACACCAAACTCGAGGCAATGCCCAGTCTGAGAGACCCCACTCGATCTGTGTTAACATTCACAACTCCTCTGCTTCTCTACAATGTCTGAAACCTTTTCTTTCACTAACATAACACTGAGAATTCCTCCTTGAAGTGGTGCATGGGGATGTCTGATGGATGTTAGGACTTCCCGCTCGTACCGGGTTTTCTGTGAAGCAAATGCATTCTCAAAATCATTGAAAATAAAATCCTGTGTCAAAGATTCCAGACCGTGATCCTGGTCTGTCCTTCATTTCATGTTGACAATTCCCAGCTGTACTTCCGGGAGCTTCATTCCCAGTTTCAGAATTACCAGGGCCTGTGTTCAAACCTCCATTATCCCAGGTCCCAAACTCAACAGTTCCCAATACAGAGGGAGTGCCGAACCATCGGAGGGTCAGTACTGAGGGAGCGCCACACTGTCGGAGGGTCAGTACTGAGGGAGCGCCACACTGTCGGAGGGTCAGTACTGAGGGAGTGCAGCACTGTGGGAGGGTCAGTACTGAGGGAGTGCCGCACTGTCGGAGGGTCAGTACTGAGGGAGCGCTGCACTGTCGGAGGGTCAGTACTGAGGGAGTGCCGCACTGTCGGATGGTCAGTACTGAGGGAGCGCCGCACTGTCGGATGGTCAGTACTGAGGGAGCTCCGCACTGTTGGAGGGTCAGTACTGAGGGAGTGTCACACTGTCGGAGGGTCAGTACTGAGGGAGCGCCGCTCTGTCGGAGGGTCAGTACTGAGGGAGCTCCGCACTGTTGGAGGGTCAGTACTGAGGGAGTGTGGCACTGTTGGATGGTCAGTACTGAGGGAGTGCCGCACTATCGGAGGGTCAGTACTGAGAGAGTGCCGCACTGTCGGAGTTTCAGTACTGAGGGAGCGCCGCACTGTCGGAGGGTCAGTACTGAGAGAGTGCCGCACTGTCGGAGTTTCAGTACTGAGGGAGCGCCGCACTGTCGGAGGGTCAGTACTGAGAGAGTGCCGCCCTGTCGGAGGGTCAGTAATGAGGGAGCGCCGCACTGTCGGAGGGTCAGTACTGAGGGAGCGCCGCACTGTCGGAGGGTCAGTACTGAGGGAGTGCCGCACTGTCGGAGGGTCAGTACTGAGAGAGTGCCGCACTGTCGGAGGGTCAGTACTGAGGGAGTGCCGCACTGTCGGAGGGTCAGTACTGAGGGAGCGCCGCACTGTCGGAGGGTCAGTGCTGAGGGAGCACCGCACTGTCGGAGGGTCAGTACTGAGGGGAGCTGCTGGATCGAGGAGTGCAATGTGAAGTATGGGTACTGAAAACTGAATGGTGGAACAGTATCGAAGGGCTGAATAGCCGCCTCCTGCTCCTATTTCTCATGTTCTGATCAGACCAGCAGACGTATGTGGAGCCGCAGGACATCGCTGAGGTTTTAAATGATTACTTTTCATCTGTGTTCACTATGGAGAAGGACGATGTAGGTGTAGAGATCAGGGAGGGCGATTGTGATATACCTTAACATATTAGCATTGAAAGGGAGGAAATATTAGCTGTTTTAATGGGCTTAAAAGTGGATAAATCCCCAGGCCCAGATGAGATGTATCCCAGGATGTTATGTGAAGCAAGGGAGGAGATAGCAGGGGCTCTGACACAACTTTTCAAATCCTCTCTGGCCACAGGAGAGGTACAGAGGACTGGAGGACAGTGAATGTGGTACCATTATTCAAGAAGGGTAGCAGGGATAAACCAGGTAATTACAGGTCGGTGAGTCTAACATCAGTGGTAGGGAAACTATTGGAAAAAATTCTGAGAGACAGGATTAATCTCCACTTGGAGAGGCAGGGATTAATCAGGGATAGTCAGCATGGCTTTGTCAGGGGGAGATCGTGTCTAACAAACTTATAGAACATTACAGCGCAGTACAGGCCCTTCAGCCCTCGATGTTGCGCCAACCTGTGAAACCATCTGACCTACACTATTCCATTTTCATCCATATGTCTATCCAATGACCACTTAAATGCCCTTAAAGTTGGCGAGTCTACTACTGTTGCAGGCAGGGCGTTCCACACCCCTACTACTCTCTGTGTAAAGAAACTACCTCTGACATCTGTCCTATATCTATCACCCCTCAACTTAAAGCTATGTCCCCTCGTGTTTGCCATCACCATCCGAGGAAAAAGGCTCTCACTATCCACCCTGTCCAGCCCTCTGATTATCTTATATGTCTCTATTAAGTCACCTCTTCTCCTCCTTCTCCCTAACGAAAACAACCTCAAGTCCCTCAGCCTTTCCTCGTAAGACCTTCCCTCCATACCAGGCAACATCCTAGTAAATCTCCTCTGCACCCTTTCCAAAGCTTCCACATCCTTCCTATAATGCGGTGACCAGAACTGCACGCAATACTCCAGGTGCGGCCGCACCAGAGTTCTGTACAGCTGCAGCATGACCTCGTGGCTCCTAAACTCGATCCCCCTACTAATAAAAGCTAACACACCATATGCCTTCTTAACAGCTCTATTAACCTGGGTGGCAACTTTCAGGGATTTATGTACCTGGACACCAAGATCTCTCTGCTCATCTACACTACCAAGAATCTTCCCATTAGCCCAGTACTCTGCAATCCTGTTACTCCTTCCGAAGTGAATCACCTCACACTTTTCCGCATTAAACTCCATTTGCCATCTCTCAGCCCAGCTCTGCAGCCTATCTATGTCCCTCTGTAACCTACAACATCCTTCGGCACTATCCACAACACCACCGACCTTCGTGTCATCCGCAAATTTACTAACCCACCCTTCTACACCCTCATCCAGGTCATTTATAAAAATGACAAACAGCAGTGGCCCCAAAACAGATCCTTGCGGTACACCACTAGAAACTATACTCCAGGATGAACATTTACCATCAAACACCACCCTCTGTCTTCTTTCAGCTAGCCAATTTCTGATCCAAAGCACTAATTCACCTTCAATCCCATACTTCTGTATTTTCTGCAATAGCCTACCGTGGGGAACTTTATCAAACGCCTTACTGAAATCCATATAGACCACATCCACGGCTTTACCCTCATCCACCTGTTTGGTCACCTTCTCAAAAAACTCAATAAGGTTTGTGAGGCACGACCTGCCCTTCACAAAACCGTGCTGACTATCTCTAATGAACTTATTCTTTTCAAGATGATTATAAATCCTATCTCTTATAACCTTTTCCAACATTTTACCCACAACCGAAGTAAGGCTCACAGGTCTATAATTACCAGGGCTGTCTCTACTCCCCTTCTTGAACAAGGGGACAACATTTGCTATCCTCCAGTCTTCCGGCACTATTCCTGTCGACAATGACGACATAAAAATCAAGGACAAAGGCTCTGCAATCTCCTCCCTGGCTTCCCAGAGAATCCTAGGATAAATCCCATCTGGCCCAGGGGACTTATCTATTTTCACACTTTCCAAAATTGCTAACACCTCCTCCTTGTGAACCTCAATCCCATCTAGCCTAGCAGTCTGTATCTCAGTATTCTCCTCGACAACATTTTCTTTCTCCACTGTAAATACTGACGAAAAATATTCATTTAACACTTCCCCTATCTCCTCCGATTCCACACACAACTTCCCACTACTATCCTTGATTGGCCCTAATCTAACTCTAGTCATTCTTTTATTCCTGATATACCTGTAGAAAGCCTTAGGGTTTTCTTTGATCCTATCCGCCAATGACTTCTCGTGTCCTCTCCTTCCTCTTCTTATCTCTCCCTTTAGATCCTTCCTGGCTAGCTTGTAACTCTCAAGCGCCCTGAGCCTTCACGTCTCATCCTAACATAAGCCTTCTTCTTCCTCTTGACAAGCTCTTCAACTTCTTTAGTAAACCACGGCTCCCTCGCCCGACAACTTCCTCCCTGCCTGACAGGTACATACTTATCAAGGACACGCAGTAGCTGCTCCTTGAATAAGCTCCACATTTCGATTGTTCCCATCCCCTGCAGTTTCCTTCCCCATCCTACGCATCCTAAATCTTGCCTAATCGCATCATAATTTCCTTTCCCCCAGCTATAATTCTTGCCCAGCTGTATATGCCTGTCCCTGCCCATCGCTAAGGTAAACCTAACCGAATTGTGATCACTATCACCAAAGTGCTCACCAACTTCTAAATCTAACACCTGGCCGGGTTCATTACCCAGTACCAAATCCAATGTGGCATCGCCCCTGGTTGGCCTGTCTACATCCTGTGTCAGAAAACCCTCCTGCACACACTGGACAAAAACTGACCCATCTAAAGTACTCGAACTATAGTATTTCCAGTCAATATTTGGAAAGTTAAAGTCCCCCATAACAACTACCCTGTTACTCTCGCTCCTGTCAAGAATCATCTTTGCTATCCTTTCCTCTACATCTCTGGAACTATTTGGAGGTCTTTCGAAAACTCCCAACAGGGTGACCTCTCCTCTCCTGTTTCTAACCTCGGCCCATACTACCTCAGTAGACGAGTCCTCAAATGTCCTTTCTGCCGCTGTAATACTTTGTAACTTTCAAACTTGATTGAATTTTTCGAGACGGTGACTAGATGTGTAGATGAGGGTAAAGCAGTTGATGTAGTCTACATGGACTTCAGTAAGGTTTTTGATAAGGTCCCACATGGGAGATTGGTTAAGAAGGTAAGAGCCCATGGGATCCAGAGCAATTTGGTAAATTGGATCCAAAATTGGCTTAGTGACAGGAGGCAGAGGGTGATGGTCGAGGGTTGTTTTTGCGAGTGGAAGCCTGTGACCAGTGGTGTACCACAGGGATCGGTGCTGGGACCCTTGTTGTTTGTAGTGTACATTAATGATTCAGATGTGAATATAGGAGGTATGATCAGTAAGTTCGCAGATGACACGAAAATTGGTGGTGTCGTAAATAGTGAGGAGGAAAGGCTTAGATTACAGGACGATATAGATGGGCTGGTAAGATGGGCGGAGCAGTGGCAAACAGAGTTTAATCCTGAGAAGTGTGAGGTGATGCATTTTGGGAGGACTAACAAGGCAAGGGAATATACAATGGATGGTAGGACTCTAGGAAGTACAGAGGGTCAGAGGGACCTTGGTGTACTTGTCCATAGATCACTGAAGGCAGCAGCACAGGTAGATAAGGTGGTTAGGAAGGCATATAGGATACTTGCCTTTATTAGCCAAGGCATAGAATATAAGAGCAGGGAGGTTATGTTGGATCTGTATAAAACACTAGTTAGACCACAGCTGGAGTACTGTGTACAGTTCTGGTCACCACACTATGGGAAGGATGTGATTGCACTGGAGAGGGTGCAGAGGAGATTCACCAGGATGTTACCTGGGCTGGAGCATTTCAGCTATGAAGAGAGACTGGATAGGCTCGGGTTGTTTTCCTTAGAGCAGAGAAGGCTGAGGAGGGACCTGATTGAGGTCAGGCCGACATCATCAGTTGGTGAATACAATAATAATGCCAAGATGGTTAATGCAGCTCAGAGTCTCACCCTTCGAGACTGCTCCGTCACTCAATAAGATCATGGTGGATCTGACTGTGTGTTCAACTCCACTTCCCTGTCAGTCCCTCATCACCCTCGACTCCCTTGTCGATCAAATATCTGTCTAACTCAGCCTTGAATATATTCAATGACCCAACCTCCACTGCTCACTGGGGAAGTGAAATCCAAAGATTAACAACCCTCTGAGAGAAAATATTTCTCCTCACCTCTGTCTTAAATCGGAGAACTTATTTTAAATGTGTTTCCTGGTTCTAGTCTCTCCCACAAGGGGACACATCCTCTCAGCATCCACCCTGTCAATTCCCCTCAATAAGATCCTCATGAGATAACCCACTCATCCCAGGAATCCGTCGTGTGAAGCTGGTCTGAACTGCGTCTACCACGTGGCTGTAACACAGGACTGGAGACTCTCACACAATTTACAACAAGCAGGATCTCACGGTGGCCGCAGGGAGAGTCCGATGTTCCCAATTTAATTGGCGATCAACCGCGATAGTTTTCAGTGAATTCCGACCAATATTTTGCCAACCGAGCACCGTATATCTGGAGGTGAGGGACGGGGCGAAAGTCAGTCAAAGTTGAGAGGAGATTTGATCGAGAGGTTCAAAGTGAGGAGGGGTCTGGACAGAGTAGACAGGGAGAGACTGTTCCCATTGGTGAAGGGTCGGGAAGCAGAGGGCACCGATTTGAAGCGATTGGCAAAATAAGCAGAGGCGACCCGAGGGGAAATCTTTTTGACGCAGGGAGTGGTTCAGATCAGGAATGAGCCGCCCGAGAGCGAGGTGGAGGCAGATTCAGTCACGGCTTTCAAAAGGGAATCAGGCAATTAAACGACGAGAAAAGACTTGCAGGGCTGCGGAGAAAGGGCGGGGGAAGTGGGACTGGGCGAGGTGCTCTCGCAGAGGGCGGGCACGGACACGAGGGGCCGAATGGCCTCCTTCTCGGTTGGAACCGTTCCAGCAATTTAAATTCTCTCCAGCTGCTGCTGTGGGATCTGAACTCAAGCCTCAGGATGGTTCGTCCATGCCGGAGGGTAAATAATCCAATAACATCAGCATTGTGATAGTGTTCCTGTGTCAGGGAGAGAGGGAGGGAGTGGGAGGGGGAGAGAGGGAGGGGGAGGGAGAGAGAGGGAGAGGGAGAGGGAGAGGGAGGGAGGGAGAGAGAGGGAGAGGGAGGGAGCGAGAGAGAGAGGGAGAGAGTGGGAGAGAGAGAGTGGGAGAGAGATAGGGAGAGGGAGAGAGTGGGAGAGAGAGTGGGAGAGAGAGGGAGAGGGAGGGAGGGAGGGAGGGAGCGAGAGAGAGAGGGAGAGAGTGGGAGAGAGATAGGGAGAGGGAGAGAGTGGGAGAGAGAGAGTGGGAGAGAGAGGGAGAGAGTGAGGGAGGGAGAGGGAGAGAGAGAGGGTACAATTCTCAAGTGGGTGCAGGAGCAGAGGGATCTGGGTGTATATGTTCTCAAATCATTGAAGGTGGCAGGACAGGTTGAGAGAGCGGTTAATGGAGCATACAGTATCCTGGGCTTTATTAATAGGGGTATAGAGTACAAGAGCAAGGAAGTTATGTTGAACTTGTATAAGACACTAGTTCAGCCTCAGCTGGAGTATCGCGTCCAGTTCTGGGCACCGCACTTTAGGAAAGACGTGAGGGCATTGGAGAGATTACAGAAAAGATTCATGAGGTTCCAGAGATGAGGAATTTCAGTTATGAAGATAGATTGGAGAAGTTGGGACTGTTTTCCTTGGAGAAGGGAAGGTTGAGAGGAGATTTGATCGAGGTGTTCAAAATCATGAGGGGTCTAGACAGAGTAGATAGAGAGAAACTGTTCCCACTGGTGAAAGGATCGAGAACGAGAGGGTACTGATTTAAAGTAATGGGTAAGGGAAGCAAATGCGACACGAGGAAAAACGTTTTCATGCAGCGAGTGGTTAGGGTCTGGAA
Organism: Heterodontus francisci; assembly: GCF_036365525.1. Classification (NCBI taxonomy): domain Eukaryota; kingdom Metazoa; phylum Chordata; class Chondrichthyes; order Heterodontiformes; family Heterodontidae; genus Heterodontus; species Heterodontus francisci. The sequence continues at coordinate 240,913 of NW_027141097.1, forward strand.
TGCGCTGCCTGAGAGTGTGAGGGAGGCAGGTTCAATTGAAGCATTCGAAAGGGGAATTAGACTGTTATCTGAAAGGAAGAATGTGCAGGGTTACGGGGAGAAAGCGGGGGAGTGGCACTTGGTGAATTGCTCATTCGGAGAGCCAGTGCAGACACGATGGGCCAAATGGCCACCTTCTGCGTTATAACAATCCTGTGATTCTGTGATTCCGGAGCCGCCCCCTCGGAGACAGCGACTCGTCAGGGACGGGGTTCCGACAATTCCCACCCAGGATTGACTGAGACGTCCCTCATTCTCCGTCAGCAGCCCCCCACAACCTAACACCCGCAGGTGTTTGACGTGACCTCCAGCTGCACCAACACCTCCCCCCCGCCCTGTCTTGGATCTTGTCCCTGCCTTGGGGACACCCACTGCCGTGTGGCCTTTTACAATGTGTCCACCGTTGTAACTGAGTGAAATCGGCAGGTGTTCCAGACACCACTTTCTCTTTGAACAAAAGAGTCTTGATTCCTGGGCACGGCAGAGGCTGGTTCAGCAGCAACGCCCTTGTCGGCCGGGTATGAGAGCTCGGTCAAGGAGGTAGGTTACAGGGAGCGCCTCGGAGGAGGGAGGGAGACGGAGAGGGATTTGAAAAGGAGAATGAGAGATCGCAGTCTTAATATACTCAAGACTGAGCACCCACAGATCTCCGGGGGTGGAGAATTCCGAAGATTCCAAACCCTCCGAGTGAAGAGATTTCTCCTCATCTCAGTCTGAAATGGCCGAGCCCTTGTCCCTGAGACTGTGACCCCCCGTGTTCTAGACTCTCCAGCCGGGGGTGAACAACTTCTCCACATCTCCAGAGCTTTTGCCTTCTCCTCACTCGGCCGTGTGTCATTGTGCCGATAAATGATAGCGTGAATTTATTAAAGGCAGTTAATGTGGAGAGGCTGGAGAAGCTGGGGTTGTTCTCCTTCGAGCAGAGCAGGTTAAGAGGAAATTCAATCGAGGCGTTGTTCAAAATCGGGAATCGGGATCTGCTTGTGATCTGGAACACACTGCCTGAAAGGGCGGTGGAAGCAGATTCAACAGTAACTTTCAAAAGGGGAATCGGAGAAATACTTGAAGGGGAGAAATTTACAGGGTTATGGGGAAAGAGTGGGGAGCGGGAGTGGGCGATGGACAGAACGGCCTCCCCCTGTCCGATCCTTCGTGTTATTGTATTGTAGCTACTAATCTGGATTTTTACACCTCTTACCCGCTGCTGTCTTCTCCCTAACCCGCATTCCTCGCCCTCCACCCTAGATTCCTCCGCCTACACACCCATCGGGAACAAACGAGGTTGAGCGGAGCGTCAGGACCGAGAGGGGAATGCAGTGCATTGACGGTTTGGAGACCAGACACGGTCTGCTAGCGATCATCTTCCTGAGCTGTGAGTGTTTGGTTTCATCCAGCCCCGGGGGTCGGTGGAGTGGAGGAGGAATGAGTACGGGGAATCTGCTCCCCTTCCTTTTCGAATTGTTTCTGCAGATGGGGTGGATGAGAGAGGGGAGGACAGGATCGGGGGGGGGGAAGGGTTGGGCGAACGGGTGAGGAGAGGGGGAAGGGAAGATGGTGAAAGATAGAGGAACAGAGACAGAAGGCAGGGGGTCGGGGGGAAACGGGAGCTATTCAGACCAGCACTAGATGGAAGGTGGATTCCCACAGGGTTCTGTGCTGGCTCCACTACTGTTCTCAACTCAAATCAACAGTTTAGAGTTTGGAACCAGAAAATGCACCATTTCTAACTCTGCAGATGACACAAGATTGGGAGGGAGAGTTAACAATAGGAGGAAAGCAACAGATTACAGGAAACCAATTCATAAACTAGTGGAGTAGGCAAATAAACGGGAAAACAATTTCAACAATTACAAGTGTGAGTATATAATAACATCATGAGTTACTGGATATAATCCTGTGTACATTATATAATAACACACCGACTATTACTGGGTGTAACACTGTGTACATTATATAATAACACACCGACTATTACTGGGTATAACACTGTGTATATTATATAATAACACACTGTCTATTACTGGGTATAACGCTGTATATATTATATAATAACACACTGTCTATTACTGGGTATAACACTGTGTATATTATATAATAACACACTGTCTATTACTGGATATAATCCTGTGTATATTATATAATAACACACCGACTATTACTGGGTGTAACACTGTGTATATTATATAATAACACACTGTCTATTACTGGATATAATCCTGTGTATATTATATAATAACACACCGACTATTACTGGGTGTAACACTGTGTATATTATATAATAACACACTGTCTATTACTGGATATAATCCTGTGTATATTATATAATAACACACCGACTATTACTGGGTGTAACACTGTATATATTATATAATAACACACTGTCTATTACTGGATATAATCCTGTGTATATTATATAATAACACACCGACTATTACTGGGTGTAACACTGTGTATATTATATAATAACACACTGTCGATGTCTGGGTGTAACACTGTGTATATTATATAATAACACACTGTCTATTACTGGGTGTAACACTGTGTATATTATATAATAACACACTGTCGATGTCTGGGTGTAACACTGTGTATATTATATAATAACACACTGTCGATGTCTGGGTGTAACACTGTGTATATTATATAATAACACACCGTGCGTTACTGGGTATGTATACATTGTATAATAACACACTGTTGAACAGACTGAATATTATATACAACACACACTAAGTTATGGGAACTGCATTGATAAAGCTGTAAATGTTGTCATTCTGGATCTGGGTTTGGTATTTATTGGACTGTTTTCTCTATTGCAGTTTTCCAATGGGGTCAAGGTGAACGGCGTAAGTATAAACTTTACAATCCAACAGCTTCACATCTCCCTCACGCTATGTTAGTTTCAGTGAATATCAATTCTGATCAATATCATTGTCGGAGGGTCAGTACTGAGAGCGCGCCGCGTTGTCGGAGGGTCAGTGCTGAGGGAGCTCCGCACAGTCGGAGGGTCAGTACTGAGGGAGCTCCGCACTGTCGGAGGGTCAGTACTGAGGGAGCTCCGCACTGTCGGAGGGTCAGTGCTGAGGGAGCTCCGCACAGTCGGAGGGTCAGTACTGAGGGAGCTCCGCACTGTCGGAGGGTCAGTACTGAGGGAGCTCCGCACAGTCGGAGGGTCAGTACTGAGGGAGCTCCACACTGTCGGAGGGTCAGCACTGAGGGAGCTCCGCACTGTCGGAGGGTCAGCACTGAGGGAGCGCTGCACAACGGGAGGGTCAGTACTGAGGGAGCTCCGCACTGTCGGAGAGTCAGTCTTGAGGGAGCTCCGCATTGTCGGAGAGTCAGCACTGAGGGAGCTCCGCATTGTCGGAGAGTCAGTACTGAGGGAGCTCCGCACTGTCGGAGGGTCAGTACTGAGAGAGTGCCGCATTGTCGGAGGGTCAGTGCTGAGGGAGCTCCGTGTTGTTGGAGGGTCAGTACTGAGAGAGCGCCGCATTGTCGGAGGGTCAGTGCTGAGGGAGCGCTGCACTACGGGAGGGTCGGTACTGAGGGAGAGCCGCACTGTCGGAGGGTCAGTACTGAGGGAGCTCCGCACTGACGGAGGGTCAGTGCTGAGGGAGCTCCGTGTTGTCGGAGGGTCAGTACTGAGAGAGCGCCGCACTGTCGGAGGGTCAGTGCTGAGGGAGCTCCGTGTTGTTGGAGGGTCAGTACTGAGAGAGCGCCGCATTGTCGGAGGGTCAGTGCTGAGGGAGCTCCGCACTGTCGGAGGGTCAGTACTGAGGGAGCTCCGCACTGTCGGAGGGTCAGTACTGAGGGAGCTCCGCACAGTCGGAGGGTCAGCACTGAGGGAGCGCTGCACAACGGGAGGGTCAGTACTGAGGGAGCGCCGCACTGTCGGAGGGTCAGCACTAAGGGAGCTCCGCACTGTTGGAGGGTCAGCACTGAGGGAGCGCTGCACTACGGGAGGGTCGGTACTGAGGGAGCTCCGCACAGTCGGAGGGTCAGCACTGAGGGAGCTCCGCACAGTCGGAGGGTCAGCACTGAGGGAGCGCTGCACAACGGGAGGGTCAGTACTGAGGGAGCGCCGCACTGTCGGAGGGTCAGCACTGAGGGAGCTCCGCACTGTCGGAGAGTCAGTCTTGAGGGAGCTCCGCATTGTCGGAGAGTCAGCACTGAGGGAGCTCCGCACTGTCGGAGAGTCAGCACTGAGGGAGCTCCGCATTGTCGGAGAGTCAGCACTGAGGGAGCTCCGCATTGTCGGAGAGTCAGCACTGAGGGAGCTCCGCACTGTCGGAGAGTCAGCACTGAGGGAGCTCCGCATTGTCGGAGGGTCAGTACTGAGGGAGCTCCGCACTGTCGGAGGGTCAGTATTGAGGGAGCTCCGCATTGTCGGAGAGTCAGCACTGAGGGAGCGCTGCACTGTCGGAGAGTCAGCACTGAGGGAGCGCTGCACTGTCGGAGAGTCAGCACTGAGGGAGCTCCGCACTGTCGGAGAGTCAGCACTGAGGGAGCTCCGCATTGTCGGAGAATCAGCACTGAGGGAGCTCCGCACTGTCGGAGAGTCAGTATTGAGGGAGCGCTGCACTGTCGGAGGGTCAGCACTGAGGGAGCGCTGCACTGTCAGAGGGTCAGTGCTGAGGGAGCTCCGTGTTGTCGGAGGGTCAGTATTGAGGGAGCTCCGCACTGTCGGAGAGTCAGTATTGAGGGAGCTCCGCACTGTCGGAGAGTCAGCACTGAGGGAGCGCTGCACTGTCGGAGAGTCAGTATTGAGGGAGCTCCGCACTGTCGGAGAGTCAGCACTGAGGGAGCGCTGCACTGTCGGAGAGTCAGTATTGAGGGAGCTCCGCACTGTCGGAGAGTCAGCACTGAGGGAGCTCCGCACTGTCGGAGGGTCAGTATTGAGGGAGCTCCGCACTGTCGGAGAGTCAGCACTGAGGGAGCTCCGCACTGTCGGAGAGTCAGTATTGAGGGAGCTCCGCACTGTCGGAGAGTCAGTATTGAGGGAGCTCCGCACTGTCGGAGAGTCAGTATTGAGGGAGCTCCGCACTGTCGGAGAGTCAGCACTGAGGGAGCTCCGCATTGTCGGAGAGTCAGTATTGAGGGAGCTCCGCACTGTCGGAGAGTCAGCACTGAGGGAGCGCTGCATTGTCGGAGAGTCAGCACTGAGGGAGCGCTGCACTACGGGAGGGTCAGTAACTAACACACTGACACCCGGACCCAGAGGGAGGATCCAATTCGAAGGCTGCTCTCGGCTTTGTTAAATGGTTCTGATTCCGCCCGTTTATCTTGCAGCCTGCGGCCAGATATTGAAGAGCGACCGGATTGTGGGCGGTTCGGACACCACGCCCGGGAAGTGGCCTTGGATGGTCAGCATCCACGAAATCATCAGGCACATCTGCGGCGGGTCGCTCGTCTCCAACGCATGGGTTCTGACTGCCGCTCACTGCGTCCTCCAGTAAGTGCATTCTCCCAGGGACCCTGTCGAATCCCTCACTGAGGACCTTGTCGCACTGATAAGAGTCGTGGGCCTCGGTTCGAGCAAGAGAAAAGCAGAATATTTTCCAAAAGGCACGGAACTTGTAAATGTCAACATTCAGAGGGAATTTCATTCTCATTGTGAATGTTGGATTTCCGCGGACAGCACGGAAAGGATAACTACGAACATCTTGAGAATTAACTGACATGTTTTGTCGCCTTTTGCAGCAGTAAGATTTCGAAATACACCCTCTATTTTGGAAGATATCAGCAGGGAGGAGTCAATTTGAACGAAATGTCTTCAACTGTTCGAACGATCCACCATCATGGTGACTTCGTGGAGGGTAAAGACGACTCGGACATCGCCTTGCTGCACCTTACCCGCTCAATCGCATACACTGACTACATCCAGCCCATCTGTCTGCCGACTTCCACCTTCCAGATCGCCTGTGGAGCCAAATGCTGGGTGACTGGTTGGGGGGAGATAATGGAGTGGGGTAATTGACCATCGTAACCTGCTGTACATCAGTGACATACACTGTCCTTTCCCCCTCTGGGACCGGGTGTCAGTGTGTTAGATACACCGTCCTTTTCCTCCTCTGGGACCGGCTGTCACAGTGCGTTAGATACACTGTCCTTTCCCCCCCCCCTCTGGGACCGGGTGTCACAGTGTGTTAGATACACTGTCCTTTCCCCCTCTGGGACCGGGTGTCACAGTGCGTTAGATACACTGTCCTTTCCCCCCTCTGGGACTGGGTGTCACAGTGTGTTAGATACACTGTCCTTTCCCCTTCTGGGACCGGGTGTCAGTGTGTTAGATACACCGTCCTTTTCCCCCTCTGGGACCGGGTGTCACAGTGCGTTAGATACACTGTCCTTTCCCCCTCTGGGACCGGGTGTCACAGTGCGTTAGATACACTGTCCTTTCCCCCCCCCCTCTGGGACCGGGTGTCACAGTGTGTTAGATACACTGTCCTTTCCCCCTCTGGGACCGGGTGTCACAGTGCGTTAGATACACTGTCCTTTCCCCCCTCTGGGACTGGGTGTCACAGTGTGTTAGATACACTGTCCTTTCCCCTTCTGGGACCGGGTGTCAGTGTGTTAGATACACCGTCCTTTTCCCCCTCTGGGACCGGGTGTCACAGTGCGTTAGATACACTGTCCTTTCCCCCTCTGGGACCGGGTGTCACAGTGTGTTAGATACACTGTCCTTTCCCCCTCTGGGACCGGGTGTCACAGTGCGTTAGATACACTGTCTGAAGAGGCCATTCGGCCCCTCTAATCTGTTGCAGCATTCAATCAGAGCACAGGCGGTCGGGACGATAACTCCGATTCTCTCGCGATCTTTCGCGAGGCAGGGTGGATCTCTCAGCTCTCGGGCCTTGTGTGCTGGGGGGGGGGGGGGGCGTTGGGGGTCAGCAGACTGCACTGTGAGGAGGGGGGGAAGGGGGTTCCCAGAGCCCGTTAAATCCCCCGTCACCTCAGGGATAGGTATTAGGGCGCGGAAGCCGGGCGATCTCGGAGACTCCTGTCAGGTGACGGTTTGAACCCTCTACACCACCGTGTGCACTGCTTTGTCTTTCCGCAGTCAGTCTGCCGAGTCCCGGGACCCTCCAGGAGGTGGAGGTGGAGTTACTGAAACGGCGGACGTGTCAGCAGTTATACCAAGAGCCGGACAGCAGCAGTTTGCGAACCTACAAGATCACCGACAAGATGGTATGTGCTTCTGTGCCAGGAGGCCAGAAGGATGCCTGTCAGGTAAGAGGAGGACAAATCCGAGAGACACACACTCACACAATAGCTTTGAGCATCGAGATACAAAGAAGTGAAACAGGATGACCCTGTTTGTTGGGGGAACCGTATCGAAGGAGCTTTACTCTGCATCGAACCCCCTTATTTTTTGAAAGTGGCCTTTATACCCCAGGCCCCTTTTATGTATTACGTGTCAAGGGGGCCTTTATTGCCCAGCCTCCCTCCCCCTCCTTTATATACATTTTATAAACGGACTTTATTAAAACCAGATAAATAAACAAAAAACTCAAATTAAAATGCCATTCTCGGCGTCGATGATGCACTCCAGTCCCTGCGGTGCCCACCGGTCGCGGAAGGCCTCAAGCGTACCGGCGGACACCGCATGCTCCTTCTCCAGGGACACCCGGGCGCGAACGTAACTGCGGAAGAGGGGCAGGCAATCGGGGAGGACGGACATCCCCCCCCCGACGGCCCGCAGCCTGGACCTGTGAATTGCCACCTTGGCCAGGCCCAGGAGCAGACCGACGAGGGGATCCTCCTCCCGGCCCAAGCCCCTCTGCACCGGGTGCCCAAAGATCAGGAGCGTGGGACTGAAGTGCAGCCAGAACTTGAGGAGCAGCCCCTTCAGATACTCAAATAGGGGCTGCAACCTCGCACACTCCATATATACATGGAACACGGACTCGTCCAGGCCGCAGAAAGTACAGGTGGCCTGGGAGTCCGTGAACCTACTTAAAAGTCTATTGCACGGGACTGCCCTATGCAACACCCTCCACCCCAGGTCCCCGATGTAAAGGGGGAAGACTCCCGCGTAGAGAGACCTCCATCGGGGTTTCCCCTCGCCGCCAGATGGCAACGCGGACCGCCAGGGCGTGTCCGGCCGGCTGACGAGGGCGAGGAAGTGGAGAGTGTGCAGGAGCAGCCCGTACAGGAAACCCCTCCGCGCCGATTGGAATGGCACGGAGGGCATTTCCGAGAGGCGGCTCGGGTTGTGCGGGACCGGCTCCCGAGGAGGGTTTCGGGGCCTGGGTCCGATGAGCAGTTCCAGTCGAGCGGGGGTCAGCTCGGCTGAGAGCGCACCACAGCACCCTCGTCACCCGCAGTGTGGGGCGTCCCGGGGGCTTCAGCTACTCCTCCGCCCGTCGCTTTGTCCCCAGAGTCGGCCGCCCAGACAGCCGAGGCGCTCTCCTCCGCCACCGGGGTAGCACTCTGACTGAAGGTGACCATGTTCCAGACTCTGAATAGATCCCGGTAAAAGACAGGAACTCCCTCAGAGAGGCGCGGCTAACGGACTCCACCGGGAGCTGCGTGTCATCTTGACCGCAGTGCACACCATCTGGGAGGACTTCGACATACATCTCTGCAGGTTCCAAAGGCGGAGTCGCAGCCTGGGTGCGGATGCACACCAGCGACTGGCCGCCCTCCTCAATCGGGAGACTCAAGACCGCGGCAGAGACCCAGTGTTTCCTCTTGCCCCAGAAGAAATCGAGGAGTTTCTTCTGGATCTTGGTGGCAAATACAGGGGGCGGGACCAAAGTGACCAATCGGTACCACAACATGGAGGCCACCAGCTGGTTTATGACCAACGCTCAGCCCCTGTAGGAAAGCACTCGGAGCAGTCCTGTCCAGCGCCCCAGCCGAGCGGTGACTTTCGCCTCCAACTCCTGCCAGTTTGCCGGCCAGGCTTCCTCAGCGGGGCTAAGGTGGACTCCCAGATAGAGGAGGTGCGTGGTACTCCACGCAAAAGGTGTCAACTCCTCCGGCAGGGAGTCCACCCGCCACTGACCCACCAGGAGTCCGGAACATTTCTCCCAATTGATCCTCGCGGAGGACGCGGCAGAAAAGGTCTGCTGGCAGTTGCACATCCTCTGCAAGTCAACGGGATCTGTGACCGCAAGGAGCATGTCGTCGGCGTAAGCCGAGAGGACGACCCGCATGGCCGGCTCGCGCAGAGCCAATCCCGTCAACCTCCTGCGAAGCAGGCACAGGAAGGGCTCCACGCAGATGGGAAACAATTGGCCGGACATGGGGCACCCCGATGCACTCCTCTCCCAAATCGAAGGGGCGCCGTCAAGGACCCATTAACTTTGACTAGACACTCTGCGGCGGCGTATAAAAGTCGGACCCGGGCCACAAAATGCGGCCCGAGTCCGAAAGCGCGCAGAGTCCCGAAAGGAATTCGTGATCCACCCTGTCGAACACCTTCTCCTGATCGAGGGAGAGAAAGGCGACCGACTGACCAGTCCTCTGGGAAAGATGGATTAGGTCCTGGACCAGGTGAATGTTGTCCTGGATGGACCGGCCCGGGACCGTGTAGGACTGGTCAGGGTGGATCATGTGGGCCAGCACGGAGCCCAGGCGGGTAGACATAGCCCGGGCAAAGATCTTACAATCCGTGCTGAGGAGGGAGACCGGACGCCAGTTTTTAAGCAGGCGGAGATCACCCGTCTTCGAGAGCAGGACGATGACCGCCCTGTGCCCCGAGAGGGGCATCTCCCCGGTCACCAGGCTTTCCCCCAGGACCCGTGCGTCATCGTCCCCCAGGACGTCCCAGAACGCCCTGAGGAATTCCACGGTCAACCCGTCCAGCCCTGGGGATTTGCCCCTCGAGAGCCAGTGGAGGGCGCCGGTCAGCTCCGCCAACGTGAGCGGAGCCTCCAATCCTTCGGCGCCCTCCGGGCTGAACTGCGGCAGGTCCTCCCACAAAACTCTGCGCGCATCCTCACTGGACGGATCCGGAAAGAACAACGCACTGTAATAAGTACGGACCAGGAGGCCCATTCCTTCTGGATCCGTGATGGAGGATCCGTCGTCCGCCAGCAGCTCCATGAGCTGCTTACGGACCCCCCGCCATTTTTCCAGCGAGCAGAAGAAGGGAGAGGCGCGGTCCAAATCTTCCAGGATCTGGATCCGCGACCTCACGTACGCGCCTCGGGACCCTATGAGCTGCAGGTCCCTCAGCGCGCCCTTCTTCTCTTTGTACGCCTGCCACAGGGCCGGGTCTCGACGGCATGACCGAGGCGGGACTCCAAGTCGAGCACCTCCCTCTCAAGGCGCCCGATCTCGGCTTCCCGCCTCTTGGTCGACCCCTTCGCGTATTCCTGACAGAAGACGCGGATGTGAGTCTTGCCCACATCCCACCATAGCCTCAAGGAGGGGAAGCCCCCCGCTTCCTTCTCCAGTCAGCCCAGAATCGACAGAACGAGTCCCGAAATTGCTCGTCCTCCAGCAGCCGGTTGTTAAAGTGTCAGTACGCGGACCCCGCCCGCGTGCGGAGCGGAGTAAACTCCGCCCACACCAGGTGGTGGTCGGAGCACAGCACCAGCCGCATGGAGGCCGCCGAGACACGGGAGACATACGCCTGCGAAACGTAGAGGCGGTCGATTCAGGACCCTCCTCCTCTAGACCTCCACGTGAAGGCGCTGGAGTCAGGATGGAGATTCCGCCAGACATCCAGAAGGTTGAGGGAGCTGATCAGTTCCCTCAACTTCTCCACCGACGCTTGGCCGCGCTGGGGACTGGAGTGATCTCCCACCTCGAGGGTACAGTTAAAATCCACCCCCCTCTCCCCCCCCCCCCCCCGAGGATGATGCACTCGCCGCTATCGATGCAGCTGAAGAGAGCGGACACTTCTTCAAAGAAGCGCGCTTGCAATGCGCCGGGCCTGGGCGCGTACACGTTCACAAAGTGGAGCGGCACGCTACCCAGGCGAACGGCGAGGTGGAGCAAGCGGCCCGGCACTAGCTCCTTGACCCCCAAGATCTCCGGCTGAAAAGTCGGGGCCAACAAGATAGCCACCCCACTAGAAATAGGGGTGAGGAGACTCATGTAGACCCCACCCTGCCACTCCAGGAGCCTTTGTCTCCCGGAACGGTGTGGGTTTCCTGCAGAAAGCTCACCGCGTATCTCCCTTCCCTGAGGACTGAGAGATTGTGAAATCTGCGGTGAGACCCCCTGCTGCCGTTGATGTTGAGGCTGGCTATGGTTATCTTCATGTCAAAGGTACTTAAAACCCGTCACCAACACCTCACTGTGAGGAGGGAGTGGAAGTGCACCTGGCCTTCCACTCCCCCAGCAACCCATTGAGGAACACATTAAAACGGTGCCTCTCAACTAGTTTCACGCCTGTGTTCTTCCCCGATTTCTTGAGAGCAGCACGGACGGACTGGATGATCAGCGCCAGATTCGATCATCGACTGAGGGCCAGCTGAACTTTATCGCGGCAACCCCTGCATTCCGTGAGGAAGTCCCGGAGTTCCGCCGTGGGGATGAGAGGAGATTCGGTGGGAGACCAGAGGGAGTCCACCGCCTCACTGGTGATGGATTCAAGATCAGTCTCCATGCCGCTCATCGAGTCCCCATCCTCCTCCGGGTCGTCACCCCCAGCGGCCAACACACCCAGTTTGCGAGATTACAGGGCATCTCCTCCCCCCGCCCCCCCCCACTTTCATTCCGAGGGGCAGAGGCTCCCGCCCAGGGCTCGAGGCCCTCATGGTGCTGGTGGTGGGGGGAGCTGTTCTCCTGAAGACCAAGCGGGACTGGGGTGATCCCCGACCTCATCTCCCCAGGAAGGGACAAGGAGGAGCTCACTGGGAATGAAGGGCAGGACGTTTAATAGTAAGATCCACTGCGCAGTGGCCCCCCCAGAGGGTCCACCAGCAGGAAGGTCCGGTTCTCCCCCCCCCCCCCCCCACAGTGAGCCCCTCACTCAGGACCAGGGACACCGCCCGCTTGTTCTTCAGAAAGAACACAGCCTTCCCGTACATCTTCAAGGCGGCAACAATGGCCGAGGGGCCGACAACCTCGGCCATTGCCTTTACGCAGGCCTCAATGGACATGTTGGGGTGGGGATAGTTCTTCAGCCCATGGCTGGATGTTAGCAATTTAAAGGGTGACGGGGCCGCGTGAGCAGCCACAGAGGCTGCAGCTACATAGGTATTAGAAGGCCCCACCACTGGTGATGAAGGGCTTGACATGGGTCAAAGAGCTAAAGCCACCACAAATTGTAGGCTGACAAATCGAACTAAATGAAAGGTTCACAAAAGATACTGAACATAAAAAAAACAAACAGGTTGGGGAAAGGCTGAGGGTATAGAGGAGAGGGAAAGACAGGTTGTAAGGGATGGCATGCTCTCAGGAGCTGGTGCACACAGCACATTTACAACAGTCTTTGCCCGCACACTTGGTCTTCTGGTTGGGGGAGGCGTCTTCACCTGAGTCAGCTGAAGCTGCCCAGGCACGATCTGTCACCTTTCATCTCTTTAGCTTGGGCAGCTTCAGCTGACCCAGGCTGGGCAATTGGGGTGGGGAGGGAGCTTCCCTGTGTGCTTGTTGCAGCAGCACAGATTCCTGCTGAATTGGCAGCCCCACCCCTTGTTGTTCCGGCCACTTGTTCCTCCCCCAACAGTCCAAAGCAAATTACTAATGTTAAGGACCCACCTCCAGACAAAGCCTCGTTTCCAACAAAAAGTCTCTTTCTTCACTGTAATGGTGATTGTTGTTGAAGCTCTCCCTCTGCTCGGTGTAGCTCCTCTCCCCGCCTCGGCAACCTCCAACAGCCACTAGCACTGTCAGCTGAGGCTGGTTGCTGCAATCAGCACTCAGCACCTCCAATTAAGCAACAGCCAACCCTGTGCTGTACCTGCCCTGGGAGTGTTTGATGGGGGACAATGCAGAGGGAGCTTTACTCTGTATCTAACACTACGTAATCACTATTCCCGGGCAGTGTGTGTCAGGAACGGTTCTGACTTAATTCTGCCTTGTGTGCTTGATGGTACAGGGAGACTCTGGCAGTCCGCTTGTCTACTTTAACAACGGTTCCTGGGTGCAGATGGGCATTGTGAGCTTCGGCGAGAGCTGCGGACGTCCCAACCGCCCTGGCGTCTACACGGACACGGCCGTTTTCCAGGACTGGATCGCTGCTAAGGTCCCCGGCCTACAGTTCACTGCCCCGGAGACAGAGCACGAAAAGACGCTGGATGGCTGCTTCATTGAGAAGCAAGAGGAGACGCCGAGCAACCCCGGGAGGTGCCTGCACCAGGCGGGCTCCCTCGTCTCCCTCCTCGTCTGCAGTCTCCTGCTGATACAGTAACCACTGGCATCGGGTGTGGGGAGTGGGGAGGGAAGTGGGCGTCAAAGAAGGTTGTGTTGGGGGAGGGGGGGGGCCATACCACCTCCTCCTGGCGTTCTGAAATACTCCACCCGTGTGACGGGCGTACGGAACTGTGCAGGACGGTGCACAAGCAGGGCCTGTGAAGTGGGGACGTTCCTGAATAATTTTCCTTTCCTTGCAAATCTGGAATGCGTTCGTTCCTACCGATTAAAAATCCAAAAAAAAATTTCTGGTCGACTGGTTCTGTTCCGCTTTGCTCTGTTTGGTTCGTGTATGAGGGGGGCCAGGTATCGAGGGCGGTGCCCGGGAAACCCTCAGTACTGACCCTCCGACAGTGCGGGGCTCCAGGGATATCGACACCACGAGGGCCCAGGCCTCTGAGGTGCGTGGGGCTTGAAGTCACCACCATGTGACTCGGTGGGGGAAGAGAGATTTCAAACACAGGCAGGACGAACACAAGTGTTCCAGAGGGAAGAAACTAAACCGGGGTTTGCGAGAACGGGCGTCGTGCCCATGTACAAAAGTGAGATGGTCACCCCCTCCTAATAAACAAAACAGAACTGGCATTTATTATCAATTCGAACAAGGTTTAACCGGACTGTAACGACAATTCTGCAAACAAAACTGGATCATTCCTGCTGGTCCTGGGTTGAAATTGAAGTCTGCCGATTAACAAATAAAGCCAGGGTCGGACAGAACCGTCCCATTAAAGGGTCCCACCGGCAGTCGACAACTGTCTGTTTCAGGGCACAATCCTGGGCTTTCTCTTCTCTTACTGCGTCTCCGTATGGACACACGCGGCTGTGATTCTGGACCGAGGGACGAACGAACGGTGCCATCATGGCGGTGGCCACTGTGTACCCGATGGGTTCCGTGCTCCCCGACCGCACCCCACTCCGCTCCAGGCCACGTCTGCTGGGCTGGCATCACACCCCCAACCCACCCCCCTCCCCACCAATCGATCATTTCTTGGACAGTTTGAGCTGTTTGTGCTTGGGGGGGGCCCATTTGAGGCAGATGGAGTCCACTGCAGGTGAGAGAGAGAGAGAGAGAGAGACAAAACAGCCGTTAACAGGCATCAAACTCCCCGCGATTGGCAATTGCCCTCCCTCCCTGTTAGGCCGGATGTCGAAGGAGTAGGGCGACGGGGAACAAATCTAGCTCTGCTCACCACACGACAGGAAGGAGGTGATCGCAACAGAGCGGGGACAGAGGGGATTGATGAGAATCAGGACCCACTGGAGAATCTTACACCCCGGAGGGCAAGAGTGAATAGACTGGGAATCAAATTATATTCTTCACAACAGCGCAGAGTGAGGGGAGGTTTGACTCAGTTTTAACGTTTAAGAGGGGCCCGGACACTGCCTTAGCAGTGAAGTCAATAACGGGAAGGGGAGGAGGATGGAGGGGCACAGATTTTAAACTAACTCGTAGAAAGATTAGCAGAGTTGAGCAGCAGGTTTCACATCCAGAGGGTGGCAAGGGGTCTGGAACTCACTGGCCAGGAGGGCAGTATCTAACACACTGTGACACCCTGTCCCAGAGGCGGAAAGGACAGTGTATCTAACACAATGTGACAGCCGGTCCCAGAGGAGGAAAGGACAGTGTATCTAACGCACTGTGACACCCTGTCCCAGAGGGGGAAAGGACAGTGTATCTAACACAATGTGACACCCGGTCCCAGAAGGGGAAAGGACAGTGTATCTAACACACTGTGACACCCGGTCCCAGAGGGGGAAAGGACAATGTATCTAACACACTGAGACACCCGGTCCCAGAGGGGGAAAGGACAGTGTATCTAACACACTGTGACACCCAGTCCCAGAGGGGGAAAGGACAGTGTATCTAACACACTGTGACACCCAGTCCCAGAGGGGGAAAGGACAGTGTATCTAACACACTGTGACACCCGGTCCCAGAGGGGGAAAGGACAGTGTATCTAACGCACTGTGACACCCGGTCCCAGAGGGGGGCGGTGGAAAGGACAGTGTTGCGATGTGGGTGATTTTTACCTGTGATCGGAGGTTTCTTGTACTGGGCACTCTTCAGGTGCTCCTCCACCAGTTTTGGAGTGACACAAATGACGTGTTGTCCTTTCCAGTACTTGACCATGTTCAGCGACTGCAGCGTGCTGATGATGTCATTCTGTGTGATGCTGGTCATCTGGCTGCGAGGGGGATGGAGGAGGGGAAAAGGTCAGACGGAGCAACGGGAACAGGTGCGCACCCTCGGTCAGGGGCAGGCCGGGAGACGGGCTATCCGGCTGCGGAGGGCTTCGCGGCACACACAGGACTTCTCGCACCACCTCGCCGCGCCTCTTTCCCGCCAGCCCCTGATCGGGAAAGGGCAAATCCAGCCGAATGCCATGCCTCACCCGACTCCCCCCACTCGCCTCACCCGACCCCGGCCGCCCCCCTGCTGCGATTCAGAGGCCGGCGTGACTGCAGCCGGCGATTTGCCTTCTGTGCGGCTCAGTGCCATGTGAGGAGGTGCATCTTACCCGCTGTGCCGCTGCTCCTGCTCAGCTGCAGATTTGCTTTTTGGGGTAGTCTTGTTATTTTTAAATAAATCCCATTATTTCTTCTTAACCTGAAGGTCACGGTCAGATTGTGGTCTGTCTCTGCCAAGTGGCACAAAGGGGGTGGGGGGGGGGGGGGGGTGAGGGGAGAGAGAGTGAGAGAGCAAGACAGAGAGAGAGAGAGAGAGAGCGCGCGAGAGAGAAGGGGGAGTGGGGGCGGGGCAAGAGGGAGCTGTGTAACCCAAGCTGATGGAGACAGTCAGGCAGAGGCTCTCAGTTGCACTTGCCGCTGCAGCCTGAGCTCACACACCAACAACCAATCCGCTGCAGTTGGCGGGATCATCGCCTGGTGTGTGGAGGGTGCCATCAGCGGAGGAGAGGGAACTGGCGTTTGGAGAGAGTGGGGGCGAGGGGAATGAGAAACTTAGAACTGCAGGTGGGCGAGCCCCCTCCCCTCCCCCACCACCCCCGTGTTGCTGGGCACTGCCCACCCCACCAGCACCCCCAGAGGCCCGCAGCCCCAATTCCCCTCCAGCTTCCCCATCCCCCGCCCCGGATACCGACCTGAGGTCTTTGATGGAGAGGGTCCCTCGGAAGTCACGGAGTATCTCCAGGAGAACCCAGGACCAGTAGCTGCGATAGCTGAGCTTCCCCAGATCGGACAGTGGCTTCTCCGGGGAGCCAACTGTGCTCTCCAACTTCGACAGCTCGTAACCTGAAAGGGGGAGGAGGAGGAGGAAAGACCCACATTCAGATCGTTTCGATAGAGGCCCTGCCCTCCTCAATCGCTCGCCCACCACTGGCCCTCGGCAGTGACTGCCCTCCCCCCCCAACCGCGGCACGCGCGGATCCCGACAGGGCACACCGGTCGCCGTGACTGTTTACATAGAAAAACTGAATGGGGAGGGAAACGTTGACAGAGAAGTGTGCCGCGGGGAACCAAGGCCGGGGGACAGAGGCGTGAGGGAGGACGGCGAGGGCAGGAAGTGACACTTGCGGACAGGAAAGGCACATCCTGAGCCAGGCACGGATTACAGATGCATGCACACTTACTGAAAGCGATGAGGAATTTCCCGTACCCTCTGCGTTGGTACGGCGGGAGGGTTAAGATACAGGCCACGTTGTTGCCGTCTGGGGACTCCTTCTCCTAGTCAGCACAGGAGAAAAGTTCCAATAAAATTCTGCATCTTAAGCTAAATACCACTGCAATCACATCACAGAAACAGGCCATTCGGCCCTTCAGCTCTGTGCTGGTGTTTCTGCTCCACACAAGCCCCAATCCCACCCCCTCTCCATCTTCCCCACTCTCTGGGGAAAGATGTTTCTCCTGAATTCCCCCATTTATTAGTGACCGTTTTATATCGATGGCCCCCCTCCCCTAGTTCTCGTCTCGGCCGCAAGTGGAAACCCCTTCTCTACGTCTACCCGATCGAAACCCCTTTCATCATCTTAAAGGCCTTGATCAGGTCACCCCTCAGCCTTCTCTTCTCTAGAGAAAAGAGCCCCAGCCTGGTCAATCTTTCCTGATAGTTCTAACCTCTCAGTTCTGGTATCATTCCAGTAAATCTATTTTCCACCTTCTCCAGTGTCTCGATATCCTTTTTATAATGTGGAGACCAGAACTGTGCACACTGCTCAGCGTGTGGTCTAACCGAGGGATATGGAGACCGGAACTGCGCACAGTGCTCCAAGTGTGGTCTAACCGAGGGATATGGAGACCGGGGAACTGTGCACAGTGCTCAGAGTGTGGTCTAACCGAGGGATATGGAGACCAGAACTGTGCACAGTGCTCAGAGTGTGGTCTAACCGAGGGATATGGAGACCAGAACTGTGCACAGTGCTCAGAGTGTGGTCTAACCGAGGGATATGGAGACCAGAACTGTACACAGTGCTCAGAGTGTGGTCTAACCGAGGGATATGGAGACCGGAACTGTACACAGTGCTCAGAGTGTGAGACGCACCACACACACACACAACACACACGGTGAATTATCGGTCAACTCAGGAACTGGGCCAGGAACTGAAGGATGGGCGGTGCTGCGCGTGTCCAGGTTTCCTCTCGTTGCCCGCGACCCCTGACCTTGGAAAAGTAGCCGACAATGTGCGCTCCCTGTCGGTCCACTTCAGTCAGGATGTAGAAGACGAAGGGTTCCACGTCGAAGTACAGAGTCTTGTGGTCGAGAAAAAGTTTTGCCAACAGACAGAGGTTCTGGCAGTAGATCTGTGCGAGAGAGGGAGAGAAAGAGAGGGGACTTTCAATGGCTTCTCTTCCTGCTCCCGCACCGTTACCTCCGATGTGCCCCCCCCCCGCCCGAGGATCGATCCTTCGCCCGCCACCCCCCCATCTCCTATTTCTCATCTACGTGCTGCCCCTCGGCGACATCATCCGAAAACACGAGTCAGTTTTCACAAGTATGCCGACGACACCCAGCCCGACCTCACCACCACCCCTCATCAGACTGCTTATCCGACATCCAGTACTGGATAGGCAGCAAGCTCCTCCGGTTAAATATTGGGAAGACTCCGACAGTGCGACGCTCCCTCGGCCCTGACCCTCCGACAGCGCAGCGCTCCCCCAGTACTGACTCCTGTGTGGGGTTGCCAAACGCTTGCGTCGCGGCTGCGGAGGGGCACGCGCGTTCGGTCTTCCGTACCTGAACACGCCTACGTTCGGCTACTCCCGGGGGGGGGGGGGGGTCTCCCGCAGCCTGGAGACGGGAATCTCTCCTCCCAAACACCCAGCCCTCCCCCATCGCGAATCACGTCCTCGCGAGCACGCACCCACCGACGGAGACGGCTCCTGCCCAGGTCTGACCACTCGTGCCCTCTTCCTCAGCCCAAGGGGGAACTGGAGATGTAAACGGTGTCGAGCGGCATGGGGGTTTGGTGGCCACCCGCAGTCGATCAGCCCCGGTCCTCACCTTGTGATCCCGCCCGTCCACCTCGTACACGGAGATGTTGGTCTTGCGGTAAATCTCCTTCCCTGGCGGCTGCCGCCACTGGCACTGAGACTGGGGGGGGGGGGGAAACAAAAGGAGAGAAAGACGTCCATGAGGTCATACGAAGATTCTCCCCCTCTCCACCACCTTGCAGCCACTGAACACCGGAGTCCGGAGCTCCCCGCCCTGGTCACCGAGGGCCGTTACCCGAGAGAGCTCCCCCCTCCCCGCCCCTGCCAGTCACTCCGTCTCCGACGCACGATACGAATCGTGGACCATCCCCCAACCCGGGCCGCGATCTTACCAGGTGAAAGCAGTAGGTTTTCTCAAACTTCATGTACTTCAGACAGTATTCACACACCCAGAGTTTGGGTTGCTTCCCGTAATCTTCCGGAAACGGGGAGAAGTACCAGGCGTCAATTTCGTAATTCCCAATCTGGATCTTGTCCACGTATTTGACCTTGGTGATCTGGGGGAGAGAGAGAGAGAGAGAGAGAGACAGGGCAGACTGGATTAGACATTCTGGGCAACCCTTCAGATACAAGCCAGAGCGCAGAGCAGGATTGTGCAGGGGGAGGGACGGGGGGGGGGGGGGGGGGGGGTGGAGGAATGCGAGTGCGCGACCCCCCCCCCCCCCCCCCCGAGGGAGAGAGAGACAGCAGCCCTATCTGACAGAGTGCCAGCCACACTAACCGCCTCATGTTCCTTCTCGAGAGCCGCTGTCGTGGGGTCCATCTCCGCATAGGTCTGAAAGAGAAGAGAGAGAGAGAGAAAATATAAATGCCCAACATTGACTGGTATTGACTCCCTTACCCTCACCAGGAGCACTGCCACGGCAAACAGTTAGTGGGGTCGCCAGCAACGCAAGCACTCCCCCCACGCACCCCCCAACCACTCGAGCTGCTCAACTTCAGCGAAGACGTTCACCCGCCATTTCCCTCGGTTAGACCACACTCAGAGCACTGTGTACAGTTCCAATCTCCGTATCCCTCGGGTTAGAGCACACTCTGAGCACTGTGTACAGTTCCAGTCTCCATATCCCTCAGTTAGACCACACTCTGAGCACTGTGCACAGTTCCAGTCTCCATATCCCTCAGTTAGACCACACTCGGAGCACTGTGTACAGTTCCAGTCTCCGTATCCCTCGGGTTAGAGCACACTCGGAGCACTCGTGCACAGTTCCAGTCTCCGTATCCCTCGGTTATACCACACTCGGAGCACTGTGCACAGTTCCAGTCTCCGTATCCCTCGGTTATACCACACTCGGAGCACTGTGCACAGTTCCAGTCTCCATATCCCTCAGTTAGACCACTCTCTGAGCACTGTGCACAGTTCTGGTCTCCACATTATAAAAAGGATATCGGGACACTGGAGAAGGTGGAAAATAGATTTACTGGAATGATACCAGAACTGAGAGGTTAGAACTATCAGGAAAGATTGACCAGGCTGGGGCTCTTTTCTCTAGAAAAGAGAAGGCTGAGGGGTGACCTGATAGAGTTCTTTAAGATTATGAAAGGGTTTCGATCGGGTAGACGTAGAGAAGGGGTTTCCACTTGTGGGCAGGACCAGAACTAGGGGGGCAATCGGGGATATGCGTGGAAAGTTCTTTATGCAGAGGGTGGTGGGTGCCAGGAACGCATTGCCAGCGGAGTTGGTAGACGCGGGCACGATAGCGTCTTTTAAGATGTATCTAGACAGATACATGAATAGGCAGGAAGTAAAGAGATACAGACCCTTAGAAAATAGGCGCCAGGTTTAGATAGAGGATCTGGATCGGCGCAGGCTTGGAGGGCCGAAGGGCCTGTTCCTGTGCTGTAATTTGCTTTGTTCTTTGTTTGTTTTGTTGGTCACTTATAAAGCCAATGGGGGAATTGAGGAGAAACATCTTTCCACAGAGAGTGGGGAGAATGTGGAACTCACTCCCACAGGGAGTGGGTTGAGGTGAATAGTATCGATGTATTTAAGGAGGGGAGCTGGATAAACCCACGAGGGAGAAAGGAATAGAAGGATATGGTGATTGGGGGGAGATGGAGAGGGGGCGGGATGTGCCTTGTGTGGAGCAGGAACACCAGCAGGGAGATGAAGGGCCGAATGGCCTGTTTGTGTGCTGCAGACCCGAGGTGGGGGAGGATTTGTTTCACTGTGATCGATGTCCTTACCTTCTGGATGTGATTAATCTCGTCATGTTTGCGTTTCTGGTTCCGGGTGATCTTGCGTTCCGGCTGCTCCGAGAGTTCGCTCATGTACTGGTCGCTGGTTTTCTGCACAGCTTCCTTCACAGTCTTGGTAAGGGCCAGGCGGTTCTTACCCACCCATTCGTCCAGCCTCCGGTTGACTGTGAGGGACAAGAATAGACGGAGGGCCGTTTCAGAAAGCTTCTCACAGTGCAGGGAGGGAGAGACGGAAGATCCCGACAGACCCCTTTGGATAGGGAAACGCATCCAGTGTGCGACTGCACTGGAGACACACACACAGCGAGAAAGAGAGGGGGGGGGGGGGAGAGAGAGAGGGGGCGGGGAGAGAGAGAGGGGGCGGGAGAGAGAGAGGGGGCGGGAGAGAGAGAGGGGGCGGGAGAGAGAGAGAAATACACAGGCAGAGAGAGAGAGAGAGACACACACACACACACTGGCAGAGAGATAGAGAGAGAGATACACACACAGAGGCAGAGAGATAGAGAGAGAGACACACACACACACACAGGCAGAGAGAAGAGAGAGAGAGAGAGAGATACACACACAAGGCAGAGAGAGAGAGAGAGAGACACACACACACACTGGCAGAGAGAGAGAGAGAGAGATACACACACTGGCAGAGAGAGAGAGAGAGAGATACACACACACAGGCAGAGAGAGAGAGAGAGAGATACACACACAGGGAGAGAGAGAGAGAGAGAGAGAGAGAGATACACACACAGGGAGAGAGAGAGAGAGAGAGAGAGAGAGAGAGAGAGAGATACACACACAGGGAGAGAGAGAGAGAGAGAGAGAGAGAGAGAGATACACACACAGGGAGAGAGAGAGAGAGAGAGAGAGAGATACACACACAGGGAGAGAGAGAGAGAGAGAGAGAGAGATACACACACAGGGAGAGAGAGAGAGAGAGAGAGAGAGAGAGAGATACACACACAGGAGAGAGAGAGAGAGAGAGAGAGAGAGAGAGAGAGAGAGAGAGAGAGAGAGAGAGAGAGAGAGAGAGAGAGATACACACACAGGGAGAGAGAGAGAGAGAGAGAGAGAGATACACACACAGAGGCAGAGAGAGAGAGAGAGATACACACACACTGGCAGAGAGAGAGAGAGATACACACACTGGCAGAGAGAGAGAGAGAGAGATACACACACACAGGCAGAGAGAGAGAGAGAGAGAGAGAGAGAGAGAGAGAGATACACACACACTGGCAGAGAGAGAGAGAGAGAGATACACACACACAGGCAGAGAGAGAGAGAGAGAGAGAGAGAGAGATTCACACACAGAGGCAGAGAGAGAGAGAGAGAGAGAGAGATACACACACACAGGCAGAGAAGAGAGAGAGAGAGATACACACACAGGGAGAGAGAGAGAGAGAGAGAGAGAGAGAGATACACACACAGGGAGAGAGAGAGAGAGAGAGAGAGAGAGAGATACACACACAGGAGAGAGAGAGAGAGAGAGAGAGAGAGAGAGATACACACACAGGGAGAGAGAGAGAGAGAGAGAGAGAGAGAGATACACACACAGGGAGAGAGAGAGAGAGAGAGAGAGAGAGAGAGAGAGAGATACACACACAGGGAGAGAGAGAGAGAGAGAGAGAGATACACACACAGGGAGAGAGAGAGAGAGAGAGAGAGATACACACACAGGGAGAGAGAGAGAGAGAGAGAGAGAGAGAGATACACACACAGGGAGAGAGAGAGAGAGAGAGAGAAGAGAGAGAGAGAGAGAGAGATACACACACAGGAGAGAGAGAGAGAGAGAGAGATACACACACAGAGGCAGAGAGAGAGAGAGAGATACACACACAGAGGCAGAGAGAGAGAGATACACACACAGAGGCAGAGAGAGAGAGATACACACACAGAGGCAGAGAGAGAGAGATACACACACAGAGGCAGAGAGAGAGAGAGATACACACACAGAGGCAGAGAGAGAGAGATACACACACAGAGGCAGAGAGAGAGAGATACACACACAGAGGCAGAGAGAGAGAGAGAGAGATACACACACAGAGGCAGAGAGAGAGAGAGAGATACACACACAGAGGCAGAGAGAGAGAGAGAGAGAGAGAGATACACACACAGAGGCAGAGAGAGAGAGATACACACACACTGGCAAGAGAGAGAGAGAGAGAGATACACACACAGAGGCAGAGAGAGAGAGAGAGAGAGAGATACACACACAGAGGCAGAGAGAGAGAGAGAGATACACACACAGAGGCAGAGAGAGAGAGAGAGAAATACACACACACTGGCAGAGAAAGAGAGAGAGAGATACACA
This sequence comes from Heterodontus francisci, assembly GCF_036365525.1. Taxonomy (NCBI): domain Eukaryota; kingdom Metazoa; phylum Chordata; class Chondrichthyes; order Heterodontiformes; family Heterodontidae; genus Heterodontus; species Heterodontus francisci. The sequence continues at coordinate 264,218 of NW_027141097.1, forward strand.
GACACTGGCAGAGAGAGAGAGAGAGAGAGAGAGAGATACACACACACACACAGCAGAGGGAGAGAGATACACACACTGGCAGAGAGAGAGAGAGAGAAATACACACACACTGGCAGAGAAAGAGAGAGATACACACACACTGGCAGAGAGAGAGAGAGAGAGAGAGATACACACACACTGGCAGAGAGAGAGAGAGAGAGATACACACACACACAGGCAGAGGGAGAGAGAGAGATACACACACATACAGGCAGAGGGAGAGAGAGAGATACACACACACTGGGAGAGAGAGAGAAATACACACACACTGGCAGAGAAAGAGAGAGAGAGAGAGAGATACACACACAATGGCAGAGAGAGAGAGAGAGAGAGAGATACACACACACTGCAGAGAGAGAGAAAGAGAGATACACACACTGGCAGAGAGAGAGAGAGAGAGAGAGAGAGACTCACACACACACTGGCAGAGAGAGAGACACACACACTGGCAGAGAGAGACTCACACACACACTGGCAGAGAGAGAAGACACACACACTGGCAGAGAGAGAGAGAGAGAGAGAGAGATACACACACACAGGCAGAGAGAGAGGTAGATACACACACACTGGCAGAGAGAGAGAGAGAGATACACACACACACACTGGCAGAGAGAGAGAGACACACACGCTGGCAGAGAGAGAGAGAGATACACACACGCGCGCTGGCAGAGAGAGAGAGATACACACACACGCGCTGGCAGAGAGAGAGAGATACACACACACGCGCTGGCAAGAGAGAGAGAGAGAGACACACACACGCGCTGGCAAGAGAGAGAGAGAGATACACACACACGCGCTGGCAAGAGAGAGTGAGACACACACGCGCTGGCAGAGAGAGAGAGAGATACACACACACGCGCTGGCAAGAGAGAGAGAGAGAGAGATACACACACACGCGCTGGCAAGAGAGAGAGAGACAGAGAGACACACACACGCGCTGGCAAGAAGAGAGAGAGACACACGCGCTGGCAAGAGAGAGAGAGAGAGACACACACGCGCTGGCGAGAGAGAGAGAGAGAGACACACACGCGCTGGCGAGAGAGAGAGAGAGAGACACACACGCGCTGGCGAGAGAGAGAGAGAGAGACACACACGCGCTGGCGGGGAGAGAGAGAGAGATACACACACACGCGCTGGCGAGAGAGAGAGACAGAGAGACACACACACGCGCTGGCAAGAGAGAGAGATACACACACACGCGCTGGCGAGAGAGAGAGAGAGAGACACACACGCGCTGGCGAGAGAGAGAGAGAGAGAGACACACACGCGCTGGCGAGAGAGAGAGAGAGAGACACACACGCGCTGGCGAGAGAGAGAGAGAGAGACACACACGCGCTGGCAAGAGAGAGAGAGAGAGACACACACGCGCTGGCGAGAGAGAGAGAGAGACACACACGCGCTGGCAGAGAGAGAGAGAGATACACACACACACGCTGGCAAGAGAGAGAGAGAGAGAGATACACACACACGCGCTGGCAAGAGAGAGAGAGACACACACGCGCTGGCGAGAGAGAGAGAGACACACACGCGCTGGCGAGAGAGAGAGAGAGAGAGAGACACACACGCGCTGGCGAGAGAGAGAGAGAGACACACACGCGCTGGCGAGAGAGAGAGAGAGAGAGAGACACACACCGCGCTGGCGAGAGAGAGAGAGAGAGAGAGAGACACACACGCGCTGGCGAGAGAGAGAGAGAGAGAGAGACACACGCGCTGGCGAGAGAGAGAGAGAGACACACACGCGCTGGCGATAAAGAGAGAGAGAGAGACACACACGCGCTGGCGGAGAGAGAGAGAGAGAGAGACACACACGCGCTGGCGAGAGAGAGAGAGAGAGGACACACACGCGCTGGCGAGAGAGAGAGAGAGAGACACACACGCGCTGGCAGAGAGAGAGATACACACACACGCGCTGGCGAGAGAGAGAGAGAGACACACACGCGCTGGCAGAGAGAGAGATACACACACACACGCTGGCGAGAGAGAGAGACACACACGCTGGCGAGAGAGAGACACACACGCTGGCGAGAGAGAGACACACACGCTGGCGAGAGAGAGACACACACGCTGGCGAGAGAGAGACACACACGCTGGCGAGAGAGAGACACACACGCTGGCGAGAGAGAGACACACACGCTGGCGAGAGAGAGAGACACACACGCTGGCGAGAGAGAGACACACACGCTGGCGAGAGAGAGACACACACGCTGGCGATGAGAGAGAGACACACACGCTGGCGAGAGAGAGACACACACGCTGGCGAGAGAGAGACACACACGCTGGCGAGAGAGAGACACACACGCTGGCGAGAGAGAGACACACACGCTGGCGAGAGAGAGACACACACGCTGGCGAGAGAGAGACACACACGCTGGCGAGAGAGAGACACACACGCTGGCGAGAGAGAGACACACACGCTGGCGAGAGAGAGACACACACGCTGGCGAGAGAGAGACACACACGCTGGCGAGAGAGAGACACACACGCTGGCGAGAGAGAGACACACACGCTGGCGAGAGAGAGACACACACGCTGGCGAGAGAGAGACACACACGCTGGCGAGAGAGAGACACACGCGCTGGCGAGAGAGAGACACACGCGCTGGCGAGAGAGAGACACACGCGCTGGCGAGAGAGGGAGACAGAGAGAGACACACACACGCGCTGGCGAGAGAGAGAGAGACACACACACGCGCTGGCGAGAGAGGGAGACAGAGAGAGACACACACACGCGCTGGCGAGAGAGGGAGACAGAGAGAGACACACACACGCGCTGGCGAGAGAGAGAGAGAGAGAGACACACACGCGCTGGCGAGAGAGAGACACACACGCTGGCGAGAGAGAGACACACACGCTGGCGAGAGAGAGACACACACGCTGGCGAGAGAGACACACACGCTGGCGAGAGAGGAGACACACACGCTGGCGAGAGAGAGACACACACGCTGGCGAGAGAGAGACACACACGCTGGCGAGAGAGAGAGAGAGAGATACACACACACGCGCTGGCGAGAGAGGGAGACAGAGAGAGACACACACACGCGCTGGCGAGAGAGAGAGAGACACACACACGCGCTGGCGAGAGAGGGAGACAGAGAGAGACACACACCCGCGCTGGCGAGAGAGAGAGAGAGAGACACACACCGCGCTGGCGAGAGAGAGAGAGAGAGAGAGAGACACACACGCGCTGGCGAGAGAGAGAGAGAGAGACACACACACGCGCTGGCGAGAGAGAGAGAGAGAGAGACACACACGCGCTGGCGAGAGAGAGAGAGAGAGAGACACACACGCGCTGGCGAGAGAGAGAGAGAGAGAGACACACACGCGCTGGCGAGAGAGAGAGAGATACACACACACACGCTGGCAAGAGAGAGAGAGAGAGAGAGACACACACGCGCTGGCGAGAGAGAGAGAGACACACACGCGCTGGCGAGAGAGAGAGAGACACACACGCGCTGGCGAGAGAGAGAGAGAGAGAGAGACACACACGCGCTGGCGAGAGAGAGAGAGAGAGAGACACACACGCGCTGGCGAGAGAGAGAGAGAGACACACACGCGCTGGCGAGAGAGAGAGAGAGAGAGAGACACACACGCGCTGGCGAGAGAGAGAGAGAGAGAGACACACACGCGCTGGCGAGAGAGAGAGAGAGAGACACACGCGCTGGCGAGAGAGAGAGAGAGAGAGAGACACACACGCGCTGGCGAGAGAGAGAGAGAGACACACACGCGCTGGCGATAGAGAGAGAGAGAGAGAGAGAGACACACGCGCTGGCGAGAGAGAGAGAGAGAGACACACACGCGCTGGCGAGAGAGAGAGAGACACACACGCGCTGGCGAGAGAGAGAGAGAGAGACACACACGCGCTGGCAGAGAGAGAGAGAGATACACACACACGCGCTGGCAAGAGAGAGAGAGAGATACACACACACACGCTGGCGAGAGAGACACACACACGCGCTGGCGAGAGAGGGAGACAGAGAGAGACACACACACGCGCTGGCGAGAGAGAGAGAGAGAGAGACACACACACGCGCTGGCGAGAGAGAGAGAGAGAGAGACACACACGCGCTGGCGAGAGAGAGAGAGACACACACACGCGCTGGCGAGAGAGAGAGAGAGAGACACACACGCGCTGGCGAGAGAGAGAGAGAGAGAGACACACACGCGCTGGCGAGAGAGAGAGAGAGATACACACACACACGCTGGCAAGAGAGAGAGAGAGAGAGAGATACACACACACGCGCTGGCAAGAGAGAGAGAGACACACACGCGCTGGCGAGGAGAGAGAGAGACACACACGCGCTGGCGAAGAGAGAGAGAGAGAGAGAGACACACACGCGCTGGCGAGAGAGAGAGAGAGAGAGAGACACACACGCGCTGGCGAGAGAGAGAGAGAGAGAGAGACCACACGCGCTGGCGAGAGAGAGAGGAGAGAGAGAGACACACACGCGCTGGCGAGAGAGAGAGAGAGAGAGACACACACGCGCTGGCGAGAGAGAGAGAGAGAGAGAGACACACGCGCTGGCGAGAGAGAGAGAGAGAGAGAGACACACACGCGCTGGCGAGAGAGAGAGAGACACACACGCGCTGGCGATAGAGAGAGAGAGAGAGACACACGCGCTGGCGATAGAGAGAGAGAGAGAGACACACACGCGCTGGCGAGAGAGAGAGAGAGAGAGAGACACACACGCGCTGGCGAGAGAGAGAGAGAGAGAGACACACACGCGCTGGCGAGGAGAGAGAGAGAGAGATACACACACACGCGCTGGCGAGAGAGAGACACACACGCTGGCGAGAGAGAGACACACACGCTGGCGAGAGAGAGACACACACGCTGGCGAGAGAGAGACACACACGCTGGCGAGAGAGAGACACACACGCTGGCGAGAGAGAGACACACACGCTGGCGAGAGAGAGACACACACGCTGGCGAGAGAGAGACACACACGCTGGCGAGAGAGAGACACACACGCTGGCGAGAGAGAGACACACACGCTGGCGAGAGAGAGAACACCACGCTGGCGAGAGAGAGACACACACGCTGGCGAGAGAGAGACACACACGCTGGCGAGAGAGAGACACACACGCTGGCGAGAGAGAGACACACACGCTGGCGAGAGAGAGACACACACGCTGGCGAGAGAGAGACACACACGCTGGCGAGAGAGAGACACACACGCTGGGCGAGAGAGAGACACACACGCTGGCGAGAGAGAGACACACACGCTGGCGAGAGAGAGACACACACGCTGGCGAGAGAGAGACACACACGCTGGCGAGAGAGAGACACACACGCTGGCGAGAGAGAGACACACACGCTGGCGAGAGAGAGACACACACGCTGGCGAGAGAGAGACACACACGCTGGCGAGAGAGAGACACACACGCTGGCGAGAGAGAGACACACACGCTGGCGAGAGAGAGACACACACGCTGGCGAGAGAGAGACACACGCGCTGGCGAGAGAGGGAGACAGAGAGAGACACACACACGCGCTGGCGAGAGAGAGAGAGACACACACACGCGCTGGCGAGAGAGGGAGACAGAGAGAGACACACACACGCGCTGGCGAGAGAGGGAGACAGAGAGAGACACACACACGCGCTGGCGAGAGAGAGAGAGAGAGAGACACACACGCGCTGGCGAGAGAGAGACACACACGCTGGCGAGAGAGAGACACACACGCTGGCGAGAGAGAGACACCACACCGCTGGCGAGAGAGAGACACACACGCTGGCGAGAGAGACACACACCGCTGGCGAGAGAGAGACACACGCTGGCGAGAGAGAGACACACACGCTGGCGAGAGAGAGACACCACGCTGGCGAGAGAGAGACACACACGCTGGCGAGAGAGAGAGAGAGAGATACACACACACGCGCTGGCGAGAGAGAGGAGACAGAGAGAGACACACACGCGCTGGCGAGAGAGAGAGAGACACACACACGCGCTGGCGAGAGAGAGAGAGAGAGAGAGACACACACACGCGCTGGCGAGAGAGAGAGAGAGAGACACACACACGCGCTGGCGAGAGAGAGAGAGAGAGAGAGAGACACACACGCGCTGGCGAGAGAGAGAGAGAGAGACACACACACGCGCTGGCGAGAGAGAGAGAGAGAGAGACACACACGCGCTGGCGAGAGAGAGAGAGAGAGAGACACACACGCGCTGGCGAGAGAGAGAGAGAGAGAGACACACACGCGCTGGCGAGAGAGAGAGAGAGAGACACACACGCGCTGGCAAGAGAGAGAGAGAGAGAGAGACACACACGCGCTGGCGAGAGAGAGAGAGACACACACGCGCTGGCGAGAGAGAGAGAGACACACACGCAGCTGGCGAGAGAGAGAGAGAGAGACACACACGCGCTGGCGAGAGAGAGAGAGAGAGAGACACACACGCGCTGGCGAGAGAGAGAGAGAGAGAGACACACACGCGCTGGCAGAGAGAGAGAGAGAGAGAGACACACACGCGCTGGCAGAGAGAGAGAGAGAGAGACACACACGCGCTGGCGAGAGAGAGAGAGAGACACACACGCGCTGGCGAGAGAGGAGAGAGAGAGAGACACCACACGCGCTGGCGAGAGAGAGAGAGAGAGACACACACACGCGCTGGCGATAGAGAGAGAGAGAGAGAGACACACGCGCTGGCGAGAGAGAGAGAGAGAGACACACACGCGCTGGCGAGAGAGAGAGAGAGACACACACGCGCTGGCGAGAGAGAGAGAGAGAGACACACACGCGCTGGCAGAGAGAGAGAGAGATACACACACACGCGCTGGCAAGAGAGAGAGAGAGAGATACACACACACCGCTGGCAGAGAGAGAGAGACACACACGCGCTGGCGAGAGAGGGAGAAGAGAGAGACACACACGCGCTGGCGAGAGAGAGAGAGAGAGAGAGACACACACGCGCTGGCGAGGAGAGAGAGAGAGAGAGACACACACGCGCTGGCGAGAGAGAGAGAGAGACACACACGCGCTGGCGAGAGAGAGAGAGAGAGACACACACGCGCTGGCGAGAGAGAGAGAGAGAGAGACACACACGCGCTGGCGAGAGAGAGAGAGAGAGAGATACACACACACGCTGGCAGAGAGAGAGAGAGAGAGAGATACACACACGCGCTGGCAAGAGAGAGAGAGACACACACGCGCTGGCGATGAGAGAGAGAGACACACACGCGCTGGCGAGAGAGAGAGAGAGAAGAGAGACACACGCGCTGGCGAGAGAGAGAGAGAGAGAGAGACACACACGCGCTGGCGAGAGAGAGAGAGAGAGAGACACACACGCGCTGGCGAGAGAGAGAGAGAGAGAGACACACACGCGCTGGCGAGAGAGAGAGAGAGAGAGACACACACGCGCTGGCGAGAGAGAGAGAGGAGAGAGAGACACACAGCGCTGGCGAGAGAGAGACCCCGAGAGAGAGAGACACACACGCGTGGCGAGAGAGAGAGAGACACACACGCGCTGGCGATAGAGAGACGAGACGAGAGACACACGCGCTGGCGATAGAGAGACCGAGAGAGAGACACACACGCGCTGGCGAGAGAGAGAGAGAGAGACACACAGCGCTGGCGAGAGAGACCGAGAGAGAGACACACACGCGCTGGCGAGAGAGAGACCCGAGAGAGAGACACACACGCGCTGGCAAGAGAGAGAGAACACACACACGCTGGCGAGAGAGAGACACACACGCTGGCGAGAGAGAGACACACACGCTGGCGAGAGAGAGACACACACGCTGGCGAGAGAGAGACACACACGCTGGCGAGAGAGAGACACACACGCTGGCGAGAGAGAGACACACACGCTGGCGAGAGAGAGACGCACACGCTGGCGAGAGAGAGACGCACACGCTGGCGAGAGAGAGACGCACACGCTGGCGAGAGAGAGACGCACACGCTGGCGAGAGAGAGACCACACGCTGGCGAGAGAGAGACCACACGCTGGCGAGAGAGAGACGCACACGCTGGCGAGAGAGAGGACGACACACGCTGGCGAGAGAGAGAGACGCACACGCTGGCGAGAGAGAGACGCACACGCTGGCGAGAGAGAGACGCACACGCTGGCGAAGAGAGAGACGCACACGCTGGCGAGAGAGAGACGCACACGCTGGCAGAGAGAGAGACGCACACGCTGGCGAGAGAGAGACGCACACGCTGGCGAGAGAGAGACGCACACGCTGGCAGAGAGAGAGACAGCACACGCTGGCAGAGAGAGAGACGACACACGCTGGCAGAGAGAGAGACACACACGCTGGCAGAGAGAGAGAGACACACACGCTGGCAGAGAGAGAGAGCACACGCTGGCAGAGAGAGAGACGACACACGCTGGCAGAGAGAGAGAGACACACACGCTGGCAGAGAGAGAGAGACACACACGCTGGCAGAGAGAGAGAGACACACACGCTGGCAGAGAGAGAGAGACACACACACGCTGGCAGAGAGAGAGAGACACACACGCTGGCAGAGAGAGAGACACACACGCTGGCAGAGAGAGAGAGACACACACGCTGGCAGAGAGAGAGAGACACACACGCTGGCAGAGAGAGAGAGACACACACGCTGGCAGAGAGAGAGAGACACACACGCTGGCAGAGAGAGAGAGACACACACGCTGGCAGAGAGAGAGAGACACACACGCTGGCAGAGAGAGAGAGACACACACGCTGGCAGAGAGAGAGAGACACACACGCTGGCAGAGAGAGAGAGACACACACGCTGGCAGAGAGAGAGAGACCACACGCTGGCAGAGAGAGAGAGACACACACGCTGGCAGAGAGAGAGAGACACACACGCTGGCAGAGAGAGAGAGACACACACGCTGGCAGAGAGAGAGAGACACACACGCTGGCAGAGAGAGAGAGACACACACGCTGGCAGAGAGAGAGACACACACGCTGGCAGAGAGACGAGAGACACCACACGCTGGCAGAAGAGAGAGAGACACACACGCTGGCAGAGAGAGAGAGACACACACGCTGGCAGAGAGAGAGAGACACACACGCTGGCAGAGAGAGAGAGACACACACGCTGGCAGAGAGAGAGAGACACACACGCTGGCAGAGAGAGAGAGACACACACGCTGGCAGAGAGAGAGAGACACACACGCTGGCAGAGAGAGAGACACACACGCTGGCAGAGAGAGAGACACACACGCTGGCAGAGAGAGAGACACACACGCTGGCAGAGAGAGAGAGACACACACGCTGGCAGAGAGAGAGAGAGACACACACGCTGGCAGAGAGAGAGACACACACGCTGGCAGAGAGAGAGACACACACGCTGGCAGAGAGAGAGACACACACGCTGGCAGAGAGAGAGAGAGCACACACGCTGGCAGAGAGAGAGAGAGACACACACGCTGGCAGAGAGAGAGACACACACGCTGGCAGAGAGAGAGACACACACGCTGGCAGAGAGAGAGAGACACACACGCTGGCAGAGAGAGAGACACACACGCTGGCAGAGAGAGAGACACACACGCTGGCAGAGAGAGAGACACACACGCTGGCAGAGAGAGAGAGACACACACGCTGGCAGAGAGAGAGACACACACGCTGGCAGAGAGAGAGGACACACACGCTGGCAGAGAGAGAGAGAGACACACACGCTGGCAGAGAGAGAGAGAGAGAGACACACACGCTGGCAGAGAGAGAGAGACACACACGCTGGCAGAGAGAGAGAGAGACACACACGCTGGCAGAGAGAGAGAGAGAGACACACACGCTGGCAGAGAGAGAGAGAGACACACCACGCTGCAGAGAGAGAGAGAGACACACACGCTGGCAGAGAGAGAGAGACACACGCTGGCAGAGAGAGAGAGACACACACGCTGGCAGAGAGAGAGAGGACACACACCGCTGGCAGAGAGAGAGAGACACCACGCTGGCAGAGAGAGAGAGACACACACACCGCTGGCAGAGAGAGAGAGAGACACACACGCTGGCAGAGAGAGAGGGACACACACGCTGGCAGAGAGAGAGGGACACACCCGCTGGCAGAGAGAGAGAGACACACACACTGCAGAGAGAGAGAGACACACACACTGGCAGAGAGAGAGAGAGAGAGAGATACACACTGGCAGAGAGAGAGAGAGAGAGAGATACACACACGCGCTGGCGAGAGAGGGAGACAGAGAGAGACACACACACGCGCTGGCGAGAGAGAGAGAGACACACCACACGCGCTGGCGAGAGAGGGAGACAGAGAGAGACACACACACGCGCTGGCGAAGAGAGAGAGAGAGAGACACACACACACGCGCTGGCGAGAGAGAGAGAGAGAGAGACACACACGCGCTGGCAGAGAGAGAGAGAGAGAGACACACACACGCGCTGGCGAGAGAGAGAGAGAGAGAGACACACACGCGCTGGCGAGAGAGAGAGAGAGAGAGAACACACACGCGCTGGCGAGAGAGAGAGACGAGAGAGAGACACACAGCGCTGGCGAGAGAGAGAGAGAGAGAGAGACACACACACGCCTGGCAAGAGAGAGAGAGAGAGAGAGACACACACGCGCTGGCGAGAGAGAGAGAGAGAGACCACACGCGCTGGCGAGAGAGAGAGAGAGAGAGACACACACGCGCTGGCGAGAGAGGAGAGACACACACGCGCTGGCGAAGAGAGAGAGAGACACACACGCGCTGGCGAGAGAGAGAGAGAGAGACACACACGCGCTGGCGAGAGAGAGAGAGAGAGAGACACACACGCGCTGGCGAGAGAGAGAGAGAGAGACACACACGCGCTGGCGAGAGAGAGAGAGAGAGACACACACGCGCTGGCGAGAGAGAGAGAGAAGAGAGAGACACACACGCGCTGGCGAGAGAAGGGAGACACACACAGCGCTGGAGAGAGAAGAGGACACACACACGCGCTGGCGAAGAGAGAGAGGAGAGAGAGACACACACACGCGCTGGCGAGAGAGAGAGAGAGAGACACACACGCGCTGGCGAGAGAGAGAGAGAGAGACACCACACACGCGCTGGCGAGAGAGAGAGAGAGAGACACACACGCGCTGGCGAGAGAGAGAGAGAGAGACACACACGCGCTGGCGAAGAGGAGAGAGAGAGAGAGACACACACGCGCTGGCAGAGAGAGAGAGAGATACACACACACGCTGCTGCGAGAGAGAGAGAGAGAGATACACACACACGCGCTGGCAAGAGAGAGAGAGACACACACGCGCTGGCGAGAGAGAGAGAGACCACACACGCGCCTGGCGGAGAGAGAGAGAGAGAGAGACGACACACACGCGCTGGCGAGAGAGAGAGAGAGAGAGACACACACGCGCTGGCGAGAGAGAGAGAGACACACACGCGCTGGCTAGAGAGAGAGAGAGAGAGAGAGACACACACGCGCTGGCGAGAGAGAGAGAGAGAGACACACACGCGCTGGAGAGAGAGAGAGAGAGAGAGAGACACACGCGCTGGCGAGAGAGAGAGAGAGAGAGAGACACACACGCGCTGGCGAGAGAGAGAGAGACACACACGCGCTGGGATAGAGAGAGAGAGAGAGACACACGCGCTGGCGAGAGAGAGAGAGAGAGAGACACACACGCGCTGGCGAAGAGAGAGAGAGAGAGACACACACGAGCGCTGGCTGAGAGAGAGAGAGAGAGAGACACACACGCGCTGGCAAGAGAGAGAGAGATACCGCATACACACACACGCTGGCAGAGAGAGAGATACACACACACACGCCTGGCAGAGAGAGAGAGACGCACACGCTGGCAGAGAGAGAGAGACGCACACGACTGGCAGAGAGAGAGAGACGCACACGCTA